>NC_046661.1:79287266-79302310 GCF_010883055.1 Belonocnema kinseyi | reverse complement strand
AGATATCCTTGTGGCCTCAGCTAACTCACGCACTTTTAATCTTCTATCCTTCAACACCATATCGTGGATTTTATGGATGATTTCGGGAGTACTTGCTTCTACAGGCCTTCCTGAACGTGGTTCGTCACTTATTGATGTACGACCATGCTTAAGTTCATTTACCCAGTTATAAACCGTTGCTAAGGCAGGGACAGATGTGCCATGAACTGAGTCCAATTCATTTTTTATCTCATATGGAGTTAAACCCTTTAAATGAAAATGTTTGATTACCGCTCTGAACTCGTTTTTTTTTCCATTTTTCTTAACGAACAATTTTTTTTTCAATTGGTTATAAAAACACGTAAACTCAGAAGATGTGGACTGTGACTGCACCATATATCTAGTCGGGAGTGGTGCTGACTGAAAACAGATGATTTGTAGCGATTCGCGCGCCATCTGTTGGTCATTCTAAGGACTTATTGAACTACCCTCGTAAATACAATTGTATAATAAAAACAGAAATTCGTTTTTCGCGATGAGTAGGGATGTAAATTAGCATGAAACTTTAGCCTGATGAAAAGTTGTATGAAACATTGGGAGTTTCGTGAAACATTGCAATGTTTCAAATATAGCGGCGGGAACATTCAAACTGATAAGATAAAAGCCTATTAGGTATTTCCACTTCAATAAACAGTTAACTTCACTTCGTAGATTGCTGAGGGGAAAATAAGGGACCAAATGTATGGGATTCAGTTCATTTTTGCCCTATTTTGCTAACATCTTCGTAAAAAGTAATTTTTTCTATATAAGTGTAGTTAAAAATAGTTTTTATTTTTTAATTACTATTTAATGAAATAATAAAATAACAATAATGATGATAATTTAAAATATATTACAGAAATAAAGTTTTCTTCCATGCATTTGATCCATTTTCCCCTCAGTTTTTAACAAAGTGAAGTTAGCTGATGGTTGAAGTGAAAATACCTAATGAGGCTTTCATATCCCAACTTTTTCCTGTCGGCTGATTTGATTTATTTTTCCGGTTTATACTGTGGACCAATGATGCCCATGTTGGAACCCTGAGCTACTGCGCTTGCGTTAGGGCTGACCGCTCATTGACCCCACTTGGCGCGCGATTCAAAATTACATTAAAAAAACAATTCTTGTAACTTAAGTAAATAATTATTAAAATATCCACAAGCATACATACAAATTGTGTAACTTTGATTTCAGGCAAAAAAATGCAACACATATTTTATATTAAAAACTGTTTATTTTTAGTGAATTCCAAAGACCAAATTATATTTTACAAAACATTTAATTTAAAAAGAAATTTCTTGGAAAAGTGATTGAAAAGAATTATTTATAAGTTTTTAATATTTTGTATGTATTTTTCTGGGAATTCATATAATTATATAACCTATAAATACATAAATTATCACGGCTGCATTGTAGTTATGCTTTATTTTTTTTTTACTTCAAGCGTCGTTTTGTCACGTCTCAATCGAAAAGAACAATATGAAATTTTGTTTTAGAATTATTCAAATATTATCGCTATTAATTCTGCAATTAGCTTCTATATATCAAGCTGCTGAAATATCATATGGTATTTAAAAAAATTTATCTGTTAACAAATATTTTGAGAAATATTAGTCAGTCTTGATATAGTCCACTTCGTCCCATAAAGTTGAGAGCCATCAGCAGGCAATTTTCTGGAATAATTCCCCGCTCGTGTTTACTCACGTAAACCCAAGCTGGGACAAGTTTCCAGCCTAATTGCTTTCTAATGGCCTCTTTACGACCTCGCCTAACCTTGTGAGTCTTAGACTCAATGGGAGAAAGGGCGAGAGAAGCCATAAAGGCCACCTAGTCGGCAGCTGCATGGGAAGGATTCCCCGTCCCATGGCTAGCCTGGCCAGCGTGACCGTGACTCATCAACCTAAGAACCTTCTCTCTCTCACTCCTATACACTCCCAAGAAAAGTCGGCAGCGGCTGCCAACTGTTGCGAGTTAAACGTAACCATTTTGATATTGAAATAAATCGACACTTCTTTTTTCTTTTCTTTTTTGACTTCCCGGGAAAGGGACGGGTAAAGGAGATTAAACATAGTCATAGCTTTAATTATCATTTTTACCCGGGTTAATTGTATTTTATTATTTATCCGTCATTTTATGTTTAGGCATTCCCATGCATTTGGTCAATTATTATCCCCTCAGTATTCAACGAAGTGAAGTGAGCTAGTGATTGGAGTGAAAATACCTTATTGTATATGCAGACGGTCATGACTTTTTCTATGCATCCCGGCTTTAATTTAAATGTCGACGGGCATGACTAACCTAACTTTTGGAAGTTGCATTAGGAAGTTGTAATTTTATTCTAAGTGACTGGTACGCCCTATTAAATGAAAGAAATTTGAAAATTAGGTAAATATTGTTTTAATTGGTTTCCTTATTAACAATTATTTAGGCTAATATCGCAAAGCGAATTACCTGTCAAAAAGCTTTAACAGGTATTCAGATGGCTGACAGCGCGGTTCAGAATTCCACAACTCTGCATGAGCCAAAATTCAGTCTCCAAATGATACTTTTCCCTAGATGCCCACATGGGCACCTACGTTCAGAGGAATACATTTGAGACTTTAAAACTCTCTCAAATGATCATTGGGAGCCCAATGAAATTTGAGCTGCAACAAATTTAACACCAGCGTTTTTCTGTGAGGAAACATGACAAGAAAACATCAAAATGAAAGTTTCAGGGGTGAAACATAAAAGGTTCCTTACGTCTGCCGCCCGTTATAGCCAACGGCATATATCAATATAATGATGTATTAGTTATGCCGAAAGTTTTGAAATACAAAAAATAGCGTATTTTCTATTATTTTTTAGTATATTTATAACTAGTCAGGACCAAAATAAATGGTGGTAACAAATTCAAAAGAACTTCAAAAATAATAGAACATTTTTACATTTATAATTTATGTTGAAATATAAAAGATACACAACGATATTTATTATTGTCCCAGTATTGGACATACTTTTTACGTTATCCCAGTAATGGTCAGTTTAACTTAATCGTTAAAATAAAAATAAAGTTGTTTTAGTTAATCGCATCTATGTATTGGATGAAGAAGAAGAAGTGAGAGGAAAAGGAAGTCCATAGCAATGTCGCAAGCGTTTAGACGTAAGAATAGTAATTAAGACGATAGGTAGCAAAAAATTGGTAAGGTAATATATAAGCCTTGTATGTAAGAAAAAATGTAAAAAAGTGTAAACAAAATAAAGAAAGAAGAAAAAATAAATATTTGATCAAAAATGCATGTATTTTGTTGAAAAATTGTTTTTTTATAGAGAAATAATATTCTTGATCTCTTTTCTTATTGTCACTGTTACATCGAACTGAAATAAAGCAAATTTATTTTGTTTTTGTATTAATTCTGTCCAATGTAGAAGTTGTAGTAGATAATAAAAAGATTTCAATTTGGAATACCGAAATAGTATATTTTGTGGTACTTTTAAAAAAAGGCTTTAATCATAAAAACTCGCTTAAAAATTGCAATAAAGTTGAATAAGGGTGAAGCAAACTTTACTTGAGTTGTTTTTGTTGTCAGGGCAATGTTTTGGTTGTTAGCACAAAATTATTTTGTTGGTCAAACAAAATATATGGTTCTTAACACAATATTATTTTGTTTAAGCCTTATTTTGTTGTTCTGAGAAAATTTTGGTTCATCCAACAAAACTATTTAGTTAGACCAATGAAATGTACAACCACGCATGCGCACTCGTTCATTGGGATCACGTGCACGGGTGTGCAAATTCATTTCCATTGTGGTTGATAATACCGGTGAAGTCGCGTGTTCCGTTTTCTTGGTACGTATTTAAAGTAATGAAACTGGTATTAATAAGTAATAAGATGAAAATTGATGAATAAGTGATGTGAATAAACATTCATAATGCGACACATCGATTTCTGGGGAGTGGGATCTGAAATGCCTAATCAGTACCTTCAAACGTGAGAATCCAACTGTTAACCTAAAATGTATACGTAAACACACGTTTTAAAACTTTGATACTGATACTTGTAAATAGCTCGTAAATAAAATAGTTTAATTGTTTATTTATCTCAGAGAGTACACAACTTTATACTTCGTTTCTTAGAGCATGGTACTGATCAAAGATACGTTTAAGGATAATAAATAAGGATATTCCGATTAATTATTCTGTATATTTAATATTATCATGTCATACCTTTAATCATTTATCTCTAATTTATGGTATTTTTTATAAGTCTTGATATGACGATTATTGTGCTCTCAAAACACGAATCAGTTGTAAACAAAACTGTTCTGTAACAAAGTCATTCACTAATTTATCAAAATAAAATTTAAACTGACTTTTGTTTTTGCGTAACTTGTTTCGATCACTGAACATTATTATTTAAATTTACTTATTTTACTCAATGACATTTATCGAATTATAAGATGCTTTGAAATTAAACTTATAGTAATAATTACCATTTGATGAATAAGTAAATGACTTTTAGCTACAAAATTGCTGCTTTTTACGACTGATTTAGGTTTTGGGAGTACAAAAAGTATATTTTTCACCTAAGCAAAATTTAGTTGACCTTACAAAAGTATTTTGCTAGGTTAACCGACAAATTTTGTTAAACAAAGAAAATATTGTATTGGAGTGACAAAAGAATTTCATTGACTGAACAAAAAAATTTTGTTGGCGCAACAAAATAGTTTGGTTACACGAAGAGTAACAAAATTATATTGTTTCTATTACGAATTCAGCGATATAAAAAACTGATTTTTCATTTTAAAAAATCACTTTTGTTTCGAAACCATATAGTAATTTTTGACCCAATTCAAGCTTCCGACATCTTGACATCTTCCATCTTTTTCACTTTCTGTAACAACACATTAAAAATCCTACCTCTAAAAAAATACAAAATAAAATACCAATGGTATTTCAACCCCTGTCTCTATTATCTATCTTATTTCTGACTATCTTTTTTTTATATATTTTATTTTTAATTCTTAAATAGTACTTCAAATTACATCCGCTTTTTCGAAAGTCTTGATTATCCATTATTTTAAATATTGAAATATTTTGTTGTTTTTCAATCTTATCTTCTTCTGCATTTCGGTATCTTCTTCTGCCATTTCAAAGTTTTCTGTAATGTTTGCTTAGGGTCTAGAAAGTAATTTTTTAAACTACAATGTCATTAATATGTACCAACTTCTTATTCTATTTTTTCCGCCGTGCCGCTTGTAGCTGTCTCAATACTTTTTTGTTCTACTTTTCTTGTGTTTTTGTTTGCTTTAATATTTGATTTCAGTAATATAAAATTAATTTGTTTTCTTACATGCTATTTTAAAAATCTATTTTTTATCTCAAATCTATTATTTAGCTCGTAAATTTTTGGTGATATACGGACTTTAAGGTAGTTGCCCTACCAAAACTCAGATATCTGAAAAAAATAGTTTTTCCATGATTTTAAGAATCAAAACATTATGACAGATGTCATTTCAAATAAAAAACAGTATTTTTTATGAGAAATATTAAAATTTACAAAAAAACATTAATTTTAATCATTTTAAAATATAATTACTTTTTTAAAAAAGTAATTGAATAAAAAAAGTCGAATTTTTAACAAAATAGTTGAATATTTGACTAATAAATATTATTATTGAACCAAAATTCTAATAATTCAATTTTTAGTTACAGAAATTAATTTTTGACAAAAAAAAAATTCAACGAAAAAAATAGTTGCTTTTTCATGTAAAGGTATTCCAGGGCACAATTTTAACTTGACTTTAGAATCATTTCAAGTCAACTAAAAGAATGTGCAAAATTTCGAAATTCAAACTGTTTCAAGTAATGAAAATATTGTATTTAAAATAGCCTCATCCATTAGATTTTGACTTCAAAATCTTTATCCTCAAGCATTTTAGTTTTACTTCGTTAATTTTCAAATGAAAAAATACTGTTTTTGGTGGTCAGATAATTTCAACTTTAGACGCCAAAATAAATTTTTCCAAACATGAGAAGTTTTTAATTGAAGATTCCAAAAATATAATATTCATCAATTCATTCATATTTAACTGCGGGAAGCTCCAAGAATTAACAATTCTATCTTTATTCAGCAGATTAAAATTTTTTATTTTTAAACGAGGATCAGCAAATAACAAAATGTACTAATTTATTGAGGCGGTAATTAATATTTCCAGATAACTAATAAATAGGCTTTCCTGAAAAAATTAAAATTGCAACAATCAGAATTTTTTCCATTCTTTTTTTCTTCTGCCATTTAAGTTTTTTTGGTTCTTATACTGAAAAGTAATCCATACCTCAACTCTACAGTAATTTTAATTAAAATTATGTTTTGGCCTTTTATAATCTTGCCGACTTTCATCATCCACATGTTATTTTTTTACTATCTCTGATTACATTAATTTTTAATTATCACTCAATTGGAAGAAATATTGGGTTAAAAAACATACATATTTCTGTCACGTTTGTTTAGGGTACAGAAATTAATTTAAAAAACTAATATAATCTTTAGCTCGTAAATTTTTGATGACATCTGGGTTTTAATACCTAAAGGAACTGCAAAAATTTTGTTTAGTTTCTTAGCAATCCTTTCTGCTTTATTTAAAAGTGACTTTTCCCTACACCATACCGGTCCTCCTACTTCGGAACTTAAATTATAATATTTTGCCTAATTATTTTCACTTAAGGTATCCAAGCTTTAATGATTTCTCCTCTAATTATTATCTAATGTAAAATCTGTTGAGAAATGTATGCTAGTGTTAAGAGGAAATTGTAAATCGTCTAAATCTTTACCCTATTCTTTATGATTATCTGAACATGCTTTAATTTTCCGTTATCTGTAAATAAATTTTTAGGTATTCCCCACTTCGAAATTATTTGTTTGTGAAGTTCACTTTCTATTGCTGTTTTTAATTTATTTCTGCCTGGAATTATCTCTACCGACTTAATAAACATTTCTACAAAAAGTAGTATGTATTTATTCTTAGACTTTGACCAAGGCAATTGTCCTATCATATCTAAAGCTACCACTGTTCAGGTTTCATCGATTATTATTTTGCCCATAAGTCCTACTTGATTATTAGTCTTTGGTTTCATTCATTGGCATATAGTATATGATAATGGTTGATCCATTAGGTGTTGTTATGTATCCGAAGCATGAATCAAGCCGTATTGCATCTGCTTAAACGGGCCTTTAATTTATTTCAGCATAACATCAAGTTTAAATATTAACAATTAAAAATCAATTCTAATGTAAAAATATATTACAAATTTTTATTTGAAAAATGGGTTCTTTAGCCCATTAAGATCATAGTTAAGATCATTGTAAATATGGCAACTTTTCACCTAGTTTCAAGTGCTTTATTCTCAGTCACAAAAAATATACTTTCAATCGTCCGGGATAAGAGCCATTTTAAAAATGAAAATATAAGTGCAATGTTTATATTTTTAATCTGGGATGATAAGTTTATTTATTTGTTTAAGTACGCATAATTTGCAGATGCTATGTATACATATCTTCATTTCTAGGGAAATAAGTAAACAATGATAGAATTGGGACATCCTCGAAATCTCTAAGGAATCACAGAAAAAGAAAAGTTAAAATTTGTTGCAGGTAAATTTTAAAACTGTTAAAAATTAAACGCATTTCCTCGAAGATTTTACCGAGATTAGGAGAATAATTCTGACTGAATATGCGCCACGATGTAGTGAGCAAATTTAAGTAGAACATAGAATCAGTAACAGAGAGCACAAATAAAACTTTGTTCTTACTTATCAATCTCCTGCAAAACAGATTAGACTATTGTAAGGAAACTAGAACTTTTTTATACCACTTAGCAAAAAGCAACTGATAGCCAGGAACCGCCATTTTCTCTAATTTGATGAAGTTAAACGACGGTAGATGTAGCTGCCGTCGAACTTTCGCTACCTTTCGAATAAAAATGGAGCGATTATGAGGCGAATTATTATCCCGGCAAGGTTAAAAATGAGAAATTGTCTTAGATTCCTGTAAAGTTTAACTGGCAAAGTTAACTTTTGTTGTGATGAATTTTTCTCCTGGAATCGATGTAAACTTTATCCATAATTTTTGCTGTGATATCAAGATTTCCGCCAAGTAGCTCATCCTTCACGATATCCCTAGAATATCTTTAGACGTTTATGGGTTGTTGGAAAAGATGAATGCGATGTCCCAGGTGATGAATGTGATGTTCCAGAAGAAGAACTGTATGTCTCGGAGATACTTATCTCCGGTGAATTATATTTGTCTAAAACTGAACTGTAAACAGGGCCGTGTTTCATTACTATATAAATTTTGTTTTTGGGTGGTAAATTAGGTTGGTTTTGAGTATGTGCAATACGGGGAACATAGACTTGGAAAGAGTCAGCTACAAAACATTCACCATTTCCTAAACGTAGTTCAGCGTAAACTGGACCATTAGGACGAGGATCATGATTGAAAGGTCGATTTGTCGTAGCGACAATTGAAGTGAAATGAGCGCCCGTCTCCGTTCGTATAAAAGCGTAAAAGTCCAAAACATGATGCGCATGACCAGGTTGCATCCATAACGGTAGGTCTCGGTGGGTGAATGGATTGATCATTCCTTCAAATGTAGAGTGATCCGTCATTTCTATAAAAACGTGATTAGCTGGAAATCCACCTGTACCTAATTTTGTAAAAAAGATGACTTTTATTAAGTTTTCGTAAAATAGTAACTAAAGCTTTTAAGAATTTTGAACAATTGCTGCGGTCAAGAGAAAATTATCTACTGCACGGACTAGAAGTATGAGGACATATAAAAAACTAGCGATTAAAAACAATTTTATCTTTCAATAAGATAAAAACGTTGCGGCACTTTTATCTAACGAAAGATAAAATTTATCTGAAAAATAAAATAAAATTTATCTTATGAAAGATAAAGTTTATCTGACGTCAGTATTTGTTTGACACATGTTATATGTCAGACGGCTGCATCTATGTTCACATAAAAAATGTCCTTCATCATTTTGAAAATCCTCGCGGTATTCAATTTTAAATATTCTCACTTTATTTCACTAAATTTAAACCCAAAAATCACTCACCTACACTTACTGAATACACAGTCTGCACTTTGGTTAGTTTATACCAATTAGTGTTTGTTTACAATTTTTGGAGTCTACATCAGGGTCGATAGAAAACTGAAGGTTTGTTGAACAAACCCTGTAAAAAGCGTTGAATTCAGAAAAATTAAGAATTTGTATTCCTATGAATATGCAATTTTTCATTCGTCTAAAAATCCCCCAGCGGGAACAGAAAAAGTTAAAATCCTATTTCTCTCAATCGACTTAGTAAAATTTTATATTTTAATAATTTATTTAAACGTCTTAAAAATGCATCAAAGAAATCTATTTAAATGTGTGAATTAAAATAATGTTAACTCTAGAGAGGCGGACTTGAATTGATTAAAATTACATTTTTAAAACTTTTATTCCACATAAAGGAATTAAAAAAATGTATTACACATATTTTGTGGACTTATTAGAAGGAATTAAATAATCTCAAAAATTGAACACTTTTGAGGAATAGAAGATATCTCTGTGAGGTTATCTGACGGTACAAATACAAGGAATTAAATATATTGAAAGCACGTTTTCTTTTGGGGAATAGGAATGCATGCGGCGGCCACTATGGAAATAGAGATAAATAAGTTTCTGAGATATCCGATTCTTATAATGAAATTTTAGACAGATGGAAAAATCGCGCATTCAAAATAATAGAATAATCTTCACTTTTACGCTGAAATCTGAAAATATTCATTTTTCTCTATTCAACGCTTATTACCGGGAAAGTAAGAGACTGAAGTTCACTGAGGAAGAACACTCATCCAACTTCAGTCTCTTACTTTTGTTGAACAAACCTTTAGTTTTCTATCGACCCTGATGTAGACTTAAAAAATTGTGAACAAACACTCATGGAGAATAGATATAAGGATCAATCTGTAATGCATGGACTTCACCAAAAACGGTCACTTTTCTGTTGCCAGAAGTACGCACACACACACACACACACACACACACACACACAGACACAGCCATGTGTAAAATCACACTTACGTATAGTTCAAAACTTTCCGTGCGTGGCGTCCCAACCACACTTAAAAAAAATATGGCCGCCTCCATTGTTTTTTTTTGACAGGTCGCTTGAACAAATAAATAATTAATAATCAGGCAGGATTTTGTGAAATGTTTGTGGAATAAAAAATTATTCCCCATGAAAGAGGTAGGTAGTATGCTTATGAAAATATCAAATTACTTTTACCAACACTATGCGTGCGACAGGTATTCGACGCATTCGTAACAATAACAATAAACATACAAGTTACACCAATCTGAAAGTCTTGTAAACTATACACTTGAAAACACACTTATTGTAAACTTTCGCTTTTATACGGCGATTTTTAATTTTAACATCCTTGCCTTTATTCACAAACTATTAATTGTTCAATCATTATTTATTTACATCTTACTCGCATTCACATCCGCTGCTATATGTTTTTTTGAAAGTGCGGTTGGCATGCCACGCTCGGGAGGTTTTAAACTATACGTAAGTATGATTTTGGACATGTGTGCGTGTGCGTACTTCTAGCAACAGAAAAGAGTTCATTTTCAATTCCACTAGTTTGATCTCCTTATGTCTATTCGCAATGCAAACACCATTTAATATAAACTAACCAAAGTGCTGACTGTGTATTCAGTAAGTGTAGGATAATTTTATGTTCATAGCTTTAAAATCAAATCTTTGAATTTTCTGAGAAAATATTGAGTTTTTGAAAAAAATCTCTCATTATGGTTATAGAATTTAAAAAATTGAATATTTTCAGTAATGAAAAAAGTCCATTTGTATAGTCCTTTTGAGAGTTTTAAACTGCACCTAAACCTTTTATGACTTAAAACTGTATAAAGAACCGTAGAAAATGTGAAATACATATTTTAAATGTATACTTTATTGTATAAATGTTTTTATGTCATTTTTTCCAAATCAGAAAAAAAGTCAGGAACTTTTTTATTCTATTTTAAGGGGTCAAAATGTAAAAACTATATTTAGAAAAATATGTTACACCATAATGTGTGATATTTGTTATAAATAATAATGATAATATTATGATACACTTACATTTGAAATGAAGAAAACCGACGAATGCAAGGAGTGCAGTTGCGGCAATTATCTTCATTTTACTAAACAGACACGATATGTTCGCTCATCAGACTGATATATATGCTAAATTTTATTAGACCTATCAGATAAGAACACTTAATTTACTCTTAGAAATAAATAGAATAAAGCTTGGGAGATTGCTTATCGTAGATCTCAAAATTTTCCATATGTGCTAGATTTATTGCCCGTAGAAACTTCATAATTATTAAAGATTTCAGAATTTGTTATTATATCATAAAATTAACTGCTATCTCTTAGAAAAAACTAATATGTTATAAATCAAAATATGTTTCATTATACGATCGTAGTTTTAACAAAAATGTATGGTGAAAATATTTTTGTTGATACAACGTTACCTTGGTCAAATCATTCAAAATTATTCAATATTTAGGGCTCGAAAAATTGAAAAAAGTTGTTTCTTCAATTTTGGATGACTTTCAATATAAAAGAGACGAAAATATTGTCTCTCGTTTACCAATTTTCTGATTATTAATATTGCTTTCATTTGTAGACAAATTTGCAGAAATACGTTTTGTTTTTAATTGCAATGACCCGAAAACATTTTTCTAACTAGAAGTAAAGCGGGAAGTGAACTGAAAATATTTCATATATTTTTATTAATTATCCTCAAATATCTTACTTTAAATGAAAAAAACATCATATTGTGAAATTTTGTAAATAAGCTACGTCACTTTCACCAACATAATGTGTTCATAAGTTATTGCAACACAATCACAAAATTATAATTATTTACACACTTTATCTACATTGCAATTTAGTCACGTTTAAAATAAATTGCTTATTATAAGTTCATCATTTTTATCTTTCCAAAGATGCCAATAAATGTTTAAAGCCTAGAATAAAAGCAGATTTTTTTATTCCGAAGTCTTCAATAGTCAACGATTGTAGAATTGTAGTTATATTTTCAATCAATTCCATTAAACCTTTTTCATTTGTTAAGAACTCACAATAATTAATAGTTTGGAAATATTCGAACTAGGAGGTCTAAAATTTTCAATTTTAAACTTCTTAACCCTTGAACGGCCAAAACGCCACTACCGGTACACTGCTTTTCAACGGCCAATAACTAAGACTATTCGACACTAGAAAAAATTGAGACACATATATTTTTATTGCTTAAGATCTCCTCTTTCCGACGGTGCCAATGAAATTCCGCAAAAAATTTATTTATTATCCCAAAATGCAGTTTAAGCAAAAAAACGTGATTTTTCGTGCCTATTTTTTTTTGTGAACAATTTCCAAAGCTTTTCGAGTCTGTAATTAACCTGGAATCTCACTAACGGGTGGAATAAATGTCTAAACTTTGAGAATCCATGGTTCAAAGATCGATTTTTCGTTTCAGTGTTTTCAAAATGGCGTCTTAATGGCAAAATTTTTGTGAAAACATTCATGAATTTTTTTACAATAAACGATGCGCTTTTCGGAAAAATCATCAAGAATAAAAAGTTCTTGTAATCAGCCAAGGAATACGCCTGAATTTTTTCGAAGCGTTTTGAGCAAAATTTTGGATTTTGCATATGAACAATTTTTGCAAAATTCACATTTTTGCTCAAAACGCTCCGGAAAAATTCAGGCGGATTCCTCGGCTGATTACAAGAACTTTTTATTCTTGACAAATTTTCCGAAAAGCGCATAGTTTTTCAATAAAAAATTTCCAACGACTCCGTAACCTTTATTGCACTCGGACATCAAACCACACCTTCACCGCATTGTCATCCTGGGAATTTTCGAGTACACCCAGCAAAAAAAAAATCCAAAGCGTAAAGCCTCAAAAATTGCAACAAACTCCGAATCGGAATGAGATTACGACGAAAATGATGAACGTATCATCATACCTAATCCAGATTACTCTGGCTCTGATGGAGATGATTCATCAGATGACGAGAATTCGGGATCGGAATTTCCCAGACCGAATGTACCATATAGATCTGATTTCCATAACTACACAGCATCTCAAAAACAATAGAACCAAATCACGTTTTTTCATGGAGTAACGAAGAAAAAGTTTGCCCTGGAAATCTAGATGATCAAGTTTTTCTGTCTGATAATGTACGGAAAAAAATATTATCTATGTCACCTGTGGAGTTATTTGAATGCTTTTTCTCCAGAGAAATAAAAAACTATATCATAGAAGCTAGCCAACAAAATGGCTTACAAATATCTACAGAAGAACTAAACACTTTCATAGGTATATTAGTGCTGTCATCCTACAATATCCGAAATAATCAAGAAGAATATTGGGAAACTGACCTCCTTGTAAAATGCTCTCCTGTAGCTTTAGCAATGAGCCGCAATCGATTTCGTGAAATCAAATCAAAAATAGAATTTTCAAAAACTGAGGATGCTAATGATAAAGATAAAGCATGGAAAGCTCGTAAAATATTAAATTTATTCCGGAAAAATATTCAACAATTTGGTTTTTTTCTCAACAGCACTTTCAGTTGATGAAATGATGGTTCGATTTTTTGGTCGTGCGAGCTTGAAACAGTATCTGCATTGCAAGCCTGATCGATATGGGATAAAGCTCTGGGGCTTATGTGCAGCCAATGGATATCTATTCAATTTAGACGTTTATTGTGGCAAAAATGATCCAAGCATTGGAATAAATTTATTGGCATGTGCACTTGGCTCCAGAGTTGTTTTACAAATGATCAATCCACTTCTCAATGGCCTTTCACGAAAAAAATTATCCGATTATCATCTGTATTTTGATAATTTCTTTACCAGCCCAGATTTACTCATCCACCTGCATAAATGTGGTTTACGATCAACAGGAACTGTCCGTAAAGACAGAGTGAAAGAAAAGCATGAATTTGCAAAAAATGGTCCGCGAGGATCGTACAAAGTAAGTCATGATCGCAACAGTGGGATGAATTTTATCAGTGTGACTCAAAACAAGTCTCTATTCTTTCCACAGCATGTGGTATCACTCCCATAACCCCAGTGAAAAGATTTTCACGAGCTGCTCAAGAGAGAGTAGAACTAGGATTTCCTCGAGCTTTTTCTTTGTATAATAATTACATGGGATGGGTAGATTTGCACGATTTCAGATGCAAAAAAGCTTCTCCATCTATTACTTCAAAGAAATGGACTTTTAAAATTTTTTCACGAATAATAGAATCATCGATTACAAATAATACCGTAATTTGGAAAATTTGCAACAAGAATAATATAGCTCAATTGAAAACGAAAGATTTCTGTAAAGAAATCAGCAGGAAATATTTGTCGCAATCAAAACTAGGTGATTTCGAAACTCACAGATACGAATCACGAACAAGAGCATTATGTAATAATGAACAATGTCGCCAGAGGACTACTAGATTTTGCATTGATTGCAACATGTATTGCTGCTTACATTGTTTCTCAAAATTACATTCTGAAACAGCAGGATCAAAATGATTTCAACGGATTGAAATCTGAAATGAAAAAAATTCTCCATAAAAAAAAATTAAAAAATGTAAAAAAAATATATAAAATCCCTTTAAAAAAAATATTCGTCGACCTCCACGTTGGTGATAGTTGGGCAACGTAAACTTTGTTTGCGGCAGACGGACGATAGATATTCGTGAATCATTTTACTCTTACACGATTCTTAGAACTATGAAAATTTTTTATTGAAAAACTATGCGCTTTCCGGAAAATTTGTCAAGAATAAAAAGTTCTTGTAATCAGCCGAGGATTCATATGCAATATCCAAAATTTTGCTCAAAACGCTTCGAAAAAATTCAGGCGTATTTCTTGGCTGATTACAAGAACTTTTTATTTTTGATGATTTTTCCGAAAAGCGCATCGT
>NC_046661.1:79225852-79287166 GCF_010883055.1 Belonocnema kinseyi | reverse complement strand
GGAAAGAGGAGATCTTAAGCAATAAAAATATATGTGTCTCAATTTTTTCTAGTATCGAATAGTCTTAGTTATTGGCCGTTGAAAAGCAGTGTACCGGTAGTGACGTTTTGGCCGTTTAAGGGTTAATTTGAAATTATCTCAGCATTAAAGACAGTATATAATTTTAAAATATACCTACGACATAGAACCAAGAGACTTGAGGATGAATTCTTTTTACAAATTACATCCTCAAGGATTAAATCATTTGAGGACTTCAATATTTTTTATGTTTTTATTTGAACAAAATTTTATTGTATAATTTTCAAGACACAATATGAGACTATTTTATTATTTTAATTAGTATAGAATTAAGTTTTCTTTTTATTATTCCTGCAAAAAAATGTTAAATATGAGTTTAAGCATTTTTTTTACATTATTTGATCAAACTTCAAATGATTTTATAAAAATATCATCAACGTGCGGACAGTGTTATTCAAATTTAAACTAAAGAATTTCCATGCAATGCGATTTTTTCGAAACCAAATAAAAAAGCACACCTGAGGAATTAAACCAAACCCTGCTCGACTGCCTTCAACTAAAAGGTTGATAAACATTTCAATAAAAATAATTACCACAAAGATTTTACCAAAAATGTGTTTTAATATCCTCATCTCCACAGCAACATTAAACAACAATTGCGAACTACCCCTATGACATTTAACATACCAATTCTCACCCTCCGTCAACTTAAACCACAAAAAAATCTCAAATTAAAAATAACTTATGGCATTAGAAATTAATACCAAAAAAGTTCCACATTGGATCAGCACCGTATACGCACATAGCCTCGTAAAACATCCCTTAAACGGTTAGTAGCACTGGTTTTTGGCTATTACATACCAAAGGGTGTATCGGAGGACAAAAATGAATAAATGTGAAAGTATTAAGAATTGAAATTTCAATAAAAAAAAAAATGTCCTATATATTTTTGCTGTACAGGTCATAGATGCTGCGTAATCAGCTCTAGGAGTGGGGGGTTGTTTTGGCGTGTGGCGCGAAATGTACTCGCGCGCTTAGTTTCTGGCCCCTAACTCATAAACAGGTAGTTTTGGACAAAAAAGCATAAAAGAAAATTTTTTTCCGGACTAATACCATTTTTTTGCATTACCTCAATTTGGAAAGTCATAATTAATTTTTTTTGTGCACCTACAAGCACTGGGACCTCATTTCCAAACCACCCCTGAGGTAGAGTTTTTGTTTCTTTTTTTTACTGTGGGTTCCCCTGAAAATCTATTCCACTCATCTTCGGTTGATAATATTACTCGGAATAAAAATAATCTTCTTTTGGGTATAAAATTTTAAAAAGTGTCAGTGCCAGTTTTATGCTGAATCATTGGCTGATTTTAAGTTTTGACTTTGCGAATTAATATTGCGCTCATAATAATGTGCCTTATCTTCAATTATATCTGCTTTATCATCATCTTCTTCTGCATTAAGAAAACCTTGACCTTGGCAGTTGAGGTACATAACTGGACATCGTAGACAAACTTTTTCAAATGTACATCGCTTCCTACACCCTACAGCGGCAGAAGTAGGCGGAAGACCAGGCAAGAGGACAGCATGACTGGACAGACTCAAAGATTAGTGTGAAGAAACAAATCTATAATTATTCAAACTGATTTCAGAGAATGGGTCCTTAAATAATGCCAAAATAAATCGTTCCCCCGCGGCTGCAACTTCATCATATGTAGAAACAGGGTTGTTGAAAATCGTCACAATATCTTCGAGGTTTGGTCAAGAGCATATCCTTCCTGAGCAAAGTAGTCGTTTTTAGTTTTCCGTGCCCGAAGAAAGAGGATGTAGTATCACACCCAATGAATGCATAAGCAAATAAAACTGATTCCTTGAAAATTTCCAAGAAGCCACTGTTTTGCAAGCGTTGTGAACTATAAATTCAAAATTTTTAACATTTCCTTTCCCTTCTTTTAAAAAGAATATATCTTTTTCTGCTGGAGAGAGCAATTATAATTAATTATTGCCTCGTGAGTTTTACGAGGGTCAATGAAGAGTGCCTCGAGAATCCACATACGACGACACTGAGTGTCACTGAAATTTATCTCCATTGTTCTCTCCCATTTTATTGTGAAACGAAATATAAACATTATATCCAAAAACCGGCTCTGTCGCCGCCGATGTACCAATATTTAGATGACGTATTAAATTAATCAGACAAGATTATTCAAAATTGAGAACAGAATCTTATAATCCTTTTTAGAAATCTAATAAATCCCCTTAAAAAAGAGTTAACCACGTATAAGCCACTTTATCGGAATTCTTAGAGATAAGAGTTCAAGGTCTGAGTAAACCAATCTCTAACAGAAATAATGGGTTTTATAAGAAAACTTAAAAAATCGATTTTCGAATTGTTATATATTCAACTATGGAATGTTAAATTACATTTTTTTAAGAATTTTATCCTTCGCTTGTAAACCACAATATATAAAAACGCACAGAAAACTCTACCTTACAGGTAGTATGGACATGAGATCCGAGCGCTTTTACGTACACTTAAAAAAATTAATTATGATTTTCCAAAGGGATGTAATCAAAAGCAATGTATCTGTCCGAAAAGGAAATTTGCAGTTCCACAAAATTTTCTTCTATGCATTTGTGTCCAAAAGCTGCCCGTATATGAGTTATGGGCCGAAAACTAAGCGCGCGAGGACTTTTCGCGCTACTCGCCCAATTATCCTCCCCACTCCGGGAGCTGATTACGCATCACCTA
This sequence comes from Belonocnema kinseyi, assembly GCF_010883055.1. Classification (NCBI taxonomy): domain Eukaryota; kingdom Metazoa; phylum Arthropoda; class Insecta; order Hymenoptera; family Cynipidae; genus Belonocnema; species Belonocnema kinseyi. Next base: position 79,284,402 of record NC_046661.1, on the reverse strand, counting down.
TAACGTGTACTGCAAAACTGTATGGGACGTTTTTTATCGCAAATTCTATTCTGAATATTTTTACTTTTATTCATTGTTATCCTGCGATGCACCCTTTTGTATATAATAGCCAAAAACCATCGCTACTACCCGTTTAAGAGATGCTTTTCGAGGCTAGGGGTGTATGCGGTGCCGATCTGATGGGGAACTTTTTTGATATTTATTTCTAATGCCTTCAGAGATATGATTATGAAGAATAGAAACTTTATCTTTTTTTCAAGAAATCGACCTTTTTCAAGCTAATTTCCCCTGACTATACTGCAATGGTTGAAAATTAATGTGATACTTTAACAGCACATTCAGGGAGGCAAATTCCCGTAAGGTCACTTTCGGACAGTGTAATTTTACGTTCCTCTTGTAAAATTGAACTGTCACTGTAAAATGACAGTGGTCATCTCAAAACAAGGAGACGCGTAACCTCAACATTGACATAATATTACAATTTTTCAATTGAAGAAATAACATAAATTCCAAAGACTCTTGAGATGGATGGTCACCGAGCACGATTCAATCACAAAGACAGACTAGCGAAACCCTCACGTGTCTGAAGATCACGAAACGACCCAGAAATGACAGCTTTCTGCATCCATCTCGCAAGTGCTTTGACATGTTTTTGGCATGCGGGTATGGCTTTTAAGCTTACGAACCAGTGATAGCTTCGCACCTCCTAGAGCACCGATCACAAGGAGAATTACTTTAACCAAACATTTTGGGAATAGTCGTTGCAGCTACCTTTCAAGACCTTGATACCTCTCCTCCTTTACCTTCTCCTTAACAGTGATGTTGTAATCGCCCGACGCCGAGAATTCGATCACGAATGTAGTTCGTTTCTCAAAGTCTTGAAGAACGATGCCAGGCATCGAGTGTCCGATTATTACCTACTCCCAAAGTAACGTTTTCACTGACAATAACGAATATCCACTTTCAGCATGGAATTTAACTTTTAGGTTATTTAAGTTTCCAGGCAGATTCTGTAAAATTACGATTACATTATGAATTTTAGGTGATGGTATTCTACATGAGAAATGTGAATAATGTCAATTTGACTAGAAATTGTAAATTTCCTGTTCAAATAAGGAATACAGTAGAAATCAATTTTTTTAATTTAAATAATTATTGTTTAACATTTTTCATCAATTTTGCAAATAAATTTTTCCATAATTTGTACCGTTCTGAAACACGCTCTTTTACGCATAATTTTATTTTTACCAGTTTTTAATTATTTTCCAGAACTTTTAAACTTTACAATTACTTGTACTTATATTACGTTCAGAGCTGCGTAAGTACGCCGCGTTATCAATTTTCAGATTTAAAGACGTGAGATTACATCGGAAAAATGAATTTTTAACAGTCTCTGTACTTTTAGCAGCGTCAACAAATTCAACACACTGAAAGTAGGTCCATTTATTACCAACTCTGAAAGTCACAGATTTACGAGCAGAAACTGTGCTTTCACAAAGCCTTGCTATATTGTCAGTCTAAAAGTGGTAAAGTTACAAGATTGGTTGGAACTTCTAGTATGCAAGTGGCATTTACCCTATAATCAGAGTAGTAAAATTGCACCAATTTTTTGTTGGTAATTCTACCATTCTAAGTGGTAGAATTTTTTTATTTTTACTGTGCAGTTCTTGTTTTGGACAACTGACATATACATGTGAATAAATGAAGCTGACAAATACAAGATATTTGAATTTCGCGCGCTTCACACTTCCACTTCTCCCCTCCCTTATTCGGGATCCCTCCCCCCGCTTGCCCTTCAGAAATCATTCGAAACACACCGGAAAAACCATGAGCAAAAGGTGGAAACCGTGTTCTGCTTTTTCACTTTCGATGTGAATTAGATTACCGTACATTTTTTTATTTTAAAGAAACCTGGTAAAAGTGCATGATAATATCGATTATAATACGGTTGAAATTTACCACGCAAATTACTGGTATTTTTATTTCCACTATTCCTGTCTTAATATTATACTTTTTCGGTAAAATTAATACAAATATTTTGAAATTGCAATGGTAATCGGAGCAAGTTCACAATAAAATTGAAGAATTAACGCATGAATCATAGTAAAACGTTTACAAACCGACTTGCAATTTTCAAAAAGTTTTTTATATCCATAGATATACCCACGATCACAGTAATATGCTAAAACACCTAGAAACTACCCCTATCACATTTAATGAATCCATTCTCAGCTGTCTTCAACTAAAACTGCCAACAAAATTTTGAATTTCAAAGAATCATCCCATACAACATTTTAAGACTATTTAATATATACATCTCAGAAGTAATATTGCGCGACCCCTAGGAACTACCGCTGTCACATTTATAGAACCAATACTCACCTTCCACCAATTTATATGTCATAAAAAGATTTCAAATAAAAAATAATTCCTACAAACCGCTTTATATGTTTCTATTAGATATACCCACTCTCACAGTAATATTGCACAACCCGTAGGAACTACCCCTATCACATTTAACGAACCAAGGTCCAACTTCCATTAATTAAAAAGGGTAACAAATATTTCAAATAAAAAATATTCACGAGAACACAGCTTTCCAAATCTCTAGTACATATACTCACATTCACAGTAATATTTCATAACCTCTAAAAACTATCCCTATCACATTTAACGAATCAAGATTCACCTTCCATCAATTAAAATGTTTTAAAAATATTTCAAATTAAAAATAATTCCTACAAACCGCTTTCTTACTTTCTAGTAGATATACCCACCCTCACAGTTATATTTCACAACCCCTAAAAACTACCCTTTTTACATTTAAGGAATCCAGTCTCAGCTGTCTACAACTAAAGCGGCCAATAAAATTTTTAATTAAAAAGAATCAACCCGAACAACTTTCGAAGACTCTAGGTTATTATTACACCATTAAGCCATTTCCCTTTCGGGGTAGGCGTGACTCACTCGGTAGGGGAAAGGAGTAGTGTGTGGAAGGGATAGAGATTTTTCAGATTGATCCAGAATTCTCGTGCTATTTGAGTAAATAACACGTTCGTTCTGCAACACTACTCCGACCCAGGTTGCTGATCAATCTCTCTAGCAATCACCCCAAGCGAAAAACCTCACGAAGTCGTTATGTAAGGTTCCCCACTTGGGTCCATTAGTGGCCAAGGTCTTTTGTTTCAGGCGTCAATCACTCTACTGAAACTATTTTTATTACCTATTTGCCGCCATACTTCCTGTCCTGGCATACTTCTCTAGCTTTTTTTATGCCCATGCATTCTTTCATGCAGACTCTCGTGTTTCTGTGACTTCTTATGTCTCTTCTAACTGGGGTCTCATTCACACATTCTAACCATTCTTTCCGCGGTCTACTTCTGGGCACGTTGCCATTTACTTTACCTTGATACACTTGTTTCGTTAGTCGTTCATTTGGCATTCTCTCAAAATGTCCGAACCATCTTAACTGATTTCTTTCCCATGTGTCTACTAGCGTCTCTTCTGCACCAAATTCTTTTAGATTTATCTCATTACTTACTTTCAGGGTTTTCCCGCATATTATGCGCATGAATCTCATGTCAATTGCGTTAATTTTAATCTTATCTTTTTCTTGATAAGTCCATGTCTCGCTACCGTATAATACAGTCGGTACAAATATAGAATTAGGTACTGCCATTTTAGCTTTATTTGATATATTTTTACTTCTGATAAGGGGACCTGCTCTACGAAATAACCTTCTTACCTTCATTTATTCGTCTATCTAATTCCTCGTCTATCTTTCCGTCCCTAATAAATAAGCTACCAAGGTATACGAACTTATCAACTTGTTCAATTCTCTCATCATTTAATAAAATATTGCATAATGTTTTCTCACTCTTTCCTTCGAACACCATAGTTTTTGTTTTATTTGTGTTAATTTTGAGGCCCATGCTCTTCATGCTTGCATCTAGTTTATTCAACATTCTTTGTAAGTCTTCGATAGACTCTGCCATAACAACCTTATCATCTGCGAACGCTAACCCACGTACCCTTACTGTTTCGAGATCCACACCCTTTTCATCGAAAAGAGCCATTCTTAAACACTTGTCCATAAATAATATAAATAACCATGAAGACATAACGCATCCTTGTCTAACTCCTTGAATAATGTCGAAACAGTCACTCAGTTTCCATTCTCTCTTACACTCGCTTTGCTACCTGTATATATTGTTTTTATGGCTTGTAGGATCGATCCATTGACTCCATACTCTTTTAGGACTTTCCAAAGTTTACTTCTATCTACCTTGTTAAAAGCTTTTTCTAGCTCAACAAATGCACAGAAAACTGGTTTTCCCAATCTCAAACTTTTTTCTGTTATTTGCCTTAAGCTAAATATTTGATCCGTACATGACCCCACGAATAAGTATTTTTGAATATATTTTACTTACGGTGCTTAATAAGCTAATCCCTCTGTAATTATTGCACTCGCTTTTATCTCCCTTTCTCTTGTATACTGGTACGATAATCGCTTTTTTCCAATCGTCTGGGACGTCTCTCATCTCGAAACATAAATTTATCAATTCGCACAGTCTATGTGGTATGCACGCGCCACCGTCTTTAAGCATTTCAGCGTTAATACCGTCTACCCCGACAGCCTTATCGTTTTTCAAGTTCTTAATTATATTCCTAACCTCAGTGACACAGACTTTTTCAATTGAGTTTTCCATCGCATCGTGTTCAACATCGCAGCTGTGGTATCCTATAGTTTCATCTTCGAATTGTCTCCTAAAATAGTCTCTAAAAGCCTCTGGTATTCCGTCTGCATCATATACCATTTCCCCCCTACTATTTCTCATGTTGACAATTTCTGTACTTTTGTTGCCTTTCATTTTTTTATAAAGTAGTTTCATGCTTCCTTCAAAGTCGTTTTGTATTTTTATCTCTTCTTCTGCTCTAATTGTATCTTTACTTTCTTTAACTAATCGTTTAAGTATCCTGTTTTCGGACCTATACTCATTTCTAGGTCTATTTCTTTCCTCATTGCTAAGACCTGCGATGTTCAAAGTTCTCTTGTACGCTTCTCTTTTTGCTTTTTGGGCAGCCTGAATTTCATCATTCCACCACGCATCACCAGACATTTTTCCCACAACTGCGGTACCACACACTTCGATCGTACGTCTAACAAGGATATCCCGTAACATTGTCCAGGCGCCCTCTATATCTTTGTTTTTTATACGGTCCTCCCATGTTGCCCTATCTATGCTTTAGATTATCTTATTTTGGAAATATATTCGCACATCCGGTTTCTGTAGGTTCTCAATTTTGATTCGCGTTTGTTTTGCTTTCTTGGTTCTCTTTTTTCTCCATCCCCGACCTAAGTTAATTTTTGAGATCAGAAGGTAATTATCAATATTGCATTCAGGACCCCTCATGACTCTTGTATCTTTGACTAACTCTCTTAGTCTTTCATCCACAACAACAAAGTCAATTATACTGCGGCTATTTCCTTTAGACCAGGTGTACATGCGGATCATTTTATGTCTAAACCAAGTATTTGTAATAAACAGACCCCTTTCTAAGCATAGACCAACTAATTTATCTCCGTTATAGTTTGTTCTTGGATCCCCAAAATTACCTAATACTCTTTCTGTATCCTGATTTTGGATGCCCACCCAATCGTTTATGTTTCCTAGTAGAATTATTCTTTCCCCATGTTCGCAAATGTTAATTGTGTCGTTTAAAGTGTCCCAGAAGGCGTCTTTTACTTCTCTAGGATCACTATCAACCAGCGCGTAGCATGCTATGATAAATAGTCTTCTGATTCCTACTTTCATTGTAGCCCACAGCAGTCTGGGAGACACGAAACCATGGTCTCCGAGATGCTGCTTTGCTCTTTCATTCAAGATCAGACCTACTCCTTGTTTACCATGTGATTCACAGTCTACTCCTGACCATATTTCAAATCCGCCTTTCAACACGCCGTTTTTTATGTCTTTGGTTTCGCATCCCTTTTTCTTTGTTTCAGACACACATAAAATGTCTTGTTTCTTCACGTCCATAGTTTCACGCAATTATTTTACCTTTAGGTCATTTACTCCCCTAGCATTCCAAACACCCAGTCTCCATTCGTCGCCTAAAACATGACCTTTAGATTTTCCGTGTGCATGCCTTTTGTCATTAAAAGTTCCAGTCCTTTCCGAGGCTATTTTGTAGTTTGTATTATTCATTGTTTAGATTATACGCCAAACTAACACCATTATGCAATAAGTTTATTTTCTGAGTCGAAATCATGTCAAAGTTAAGTATCAAATCGTCATATGGTGGATATTGTAGTTCTAATGTCAGCCCCACCAAAAACTTCAGTTAATAAGGGAGGGTTGGGAGAGAAGGTCACCAGCTTTCAGCAGCGTTGTGATATATGGAAGTTAATATCCGGCCGTCTTCTCAGACCCTTAGGCCTACATCTTTGAATTTACACTTTTACAAAATTTAAAATTTTCTATTCGGAAATATTAAAAAATAAATGCCCAGAGACGTGGGACTCGGGTAATTCCATAATGTCTTAAAATTTTTGATAATATTAAAGAGAATTGATAAGAATTCAATAATAAATTATTCAAAAGCTTGGATTAAAACAAAACTTGCTATTTTTTCATAAGTAACACCCGAAAAGTCATGGAATTTTGAAACTGGATTTTTGTAGCAACCCTAAAATTGGAAAGTCTACCAATTAAATACAAAATACAATGTCTTAGAAACTTAATCTATTCTCTTAACCGAATTCCTTTCACAACGCTCGCCTTTAATTTAAAATAGAACAATTTGATAGATTTTTTAACAAACTATTATTTTCAACCAAGAAAAAAACAATATACCTACTTAATTTTCATACACCCTGAGTTTTCGCGCATACTCAGAAGCGATTGCTCTACTTTCATAGGAAAACCGGACCGTTTCAAAGGAAACGTATTTCCAAACTCCTGAAAATTAGTCGGAAGAAATGGAAGCGTAAGGAAGAAATATTTTCCGAGTTGATATTTAATTTTTAAAGCAAGATGTCCTTCCACGCGACGCCTTTACTCTACCTCAATATGGGAGGCGAGATGTTACATGTTTTACGCGAAAGATTAAGAGCTCAGAGGGTCGATGTCGAAAAAACTATTCAAGGCTAGTCTAGATTTATTATTTAAGATCCACTCCTGAACATGCACGATTACGATCATGAAACTTAATTTCTTTATTTTTTATCACATTGAACTGTTACAAATTGGGGACATATTTTGAATGTCTTCGAGTACAAAAGACAAAATCAAAAATCGACTTCATAAAAAAAAGAATATTAAATTTAGAATAAAACAATTGTCTTTGTTTTCCTTATTGGCCACTGCCTTCTTTATAGCACTAATTTTTCTGCAAGTTTGTCGTTTTTATTAATCCTAATTTATTTAAATTTAGTTACTATAAAATATAACAATTGATTTAGCTTGTTTCAAATTCAATAATTGGAAATGCTTGAAAGTCGATTGCTTACCAAATTTAAGAGAAGAGAATTTTTAAATTTGAAACGAAGAAAAATTAAAAAGGAATCTAAAAATGTTGACATTCAATTTAAAATATGATCATAATTATAAAAGCACTCAAAATTGTTCGCATTGCGTACCAAATTTTCGTTTTTGATAATTAAATTAATTTTTCTGTAATAATTGTATCTATTTTATTATAATTGCATGAAAAATTATTATTATTACATCTGAAACTGTACATTTTTTTCTCTATGTTTCATTTATAATCAAAATGATTTCAACTTTCTGTTCACTAACACTTGCAAGATTAATAACTTAAATTATTTACAAATAGTATGTATTTTTTAACATTAATTATTTTTTAAATTAAATTTTATGGTAACTATCCACTCTGATGCAATCAATTATTTAAGTTCTTGAATTTGATTCAAATTAAGATTGCTGTAGAATTAGAATTGAATCCCTCATGTATCATTTTTAATTTTATATTCACATTATTTCTGTTTTTAATGCTTTTAAATTTGGGGGCTTAAAATTTCGTGACATTCCCGAATTTAGTCACAACAAAAATTAAATACTTTAATCAAGATAGATTTGCTTTGAATCATAACTCCTTTTAATTGTCCTTGAAAATTAAATTATAATAGTCATATCTCTTATTTTTTGCAAAAAATGGTGGCTGCCATTAGGGATTGCTTTAGTCAAGTATTTTTAAAGAAACTGAAATGCTTTTAGAAAACTTATATTCGTAATTATGTCAACTGGTCTTTTGATTTGAATTATTCCTACATAAAGCATATTTTGGTGATTTTTTCGGTGGGAATGAAAAAAGATATTAGATTTTCCTTGAATATTCGTTATTTTTATTATTTCTAATTGTCAATTATGACAGAGTAAGTATAAATCAGATTAAAGGGTAAATGTGATTTTTTTTTCACTGGATATACGAAAGTCTGTCAACAATGGAATTAGTTGGAGAGATTTATGAACCTCATTTTAGGAATAAAAATTTACGTAGATTATAATAATTTATAAATAACATTTCAATATCTATTAGCACAGACAATTAATTTTTAAATCCATTTAGATATCATACTATTTAAAATTGGTAAGTTTTTCAATATCACTGAACCTACATACATGATACATGACAAGAATCAGTGGATGTTACATTTATAGTTACGAAAGTATATAATAATATATATAATAATAATATATAATAATAATTCAAGTTAAATTCAAAAGAATTCGAGTGATTTCCGTAAAATAATTATGAATTTCAAGATGAATATAAGAGACTAAATATGAATTTAACAAAAACTTTTTAAAATTTAAAAGAATTCTGGGTAAAATAATACGAATTTAGGGTGAATTCCAAAAAAATCTTAATCCCCTCGAATCTTTAAAAATCTTATTAATTGCTAACCAAAAGATGACTAATGACTACAAAACAATTCAAAAGAATTTTAATTAATTGGAAAAATATAAGAAAAAAAATCGAATGAATCCATTTATTTCAGTTAACTTTGAGTGAATTCAGTAGAATTTAAGAGAAATGAGAAGAATTTGATGAATTTTATAAAAAATACGACTAAATTTAAAAATCAATCAAGTGAATTGAAAATAATTAAAAAATATAAAAAAATAACACAAAAATCTATCGAGTTGGATAGAATTGAGTGAGTTTAAAACAATTAAAGGGAATTCCTACAAATTTAAAAGAATATAGGGTGAATTCCAAGAAAAAAATATTAATCACTTCAAATCTTTGAAAACCCTACTAATTTCTAACCAAAAAAGTAACTAATGGTTTATTCAAGTAAAATTTGAGTGACTTTAGAATAATTTAAGGGAAATGAGAAGAATTGGATGAATGTCATAAAAAATGAAGCTGAATTTAAACAGCAATCAAGTGAATTGAAAACAATTAAAATATATGAGAAAATTCTTAGAATTCATTAAGTTTGAAATGAGCTCAGAAAAATGAAAAGGTCATTTAAAAGAATTAGGTGAAATTCCTACAAATTTCAGGAGAGTTTACAAGACTTCGAAGATAAATTAAAGAAAACATTTTTTAAAAAGTCATTAAATTGAGTGAAATTAAGTGAATTTAGAAGAATTTAAAAGAATTCAGGTCAAATTTCAAATAAAATTCCCAAAAATATTAAAAAATCTTTTCAAATCCTGGAGACACTACGAAATCCCTCATTTCTTATTAAACCAGTAAAATATTTCTTTCCAATTTTTTTAAATAACCTAAAATATTTTAAATCCCTTAAAATGTTTTGAAGTCTCATTAATTTGGTTAGAAAAGTAATGATCTAAAAAAAATTGTGATTAAAAAAAATCAATTAAAATAAGTAAAATGCAGTAAATTTAGAAGAATTCAAGTGAATTGCAAAAATGAAAAGAATTCAAGAGTTAAAAAAAAATTAAGGATGAACTCAAAAAATTATTTTAAATCTCTTCAAATCTTTGAAAACCTACCAAATACCTCACGTGTCGTGAATATATTCTATGAAATACACTAAAATATTATAAAATCCAGTTAACTTTTATGACATTTCATGAAATCCTGAAAAATTCTTTATCTTAAAATATTTTTAATGCTTTGAATTGCCTTCAAATTAATGACATTAATAAAAAATTCCCTAAAATATTTCAAATTAAAATCTCTTAAAAGTGCCTTAGATTTTAGAAGTTTTATAAATGCTCTAAAATCTTAAAAAATTCAAATTATTGAAATAAATTTCTCGGAAACTTTCAACATACCCTGAAATAATTCAAAAGATTTCAGGACAATTTAGAAATAGGTATAGACCACAATTGAATAGTGATTAACACTAGAGTTAATTTATTGAAAGAAAAGTGTTTAAAAATTCTACTTTTATTGCTTTGACATGATTCCTTTAAGTTGTTACTTTAAAGATTATATATTTTGCTATTTTAACCAACAAAAACAGCCGGCAAAGAGGCTTCTTGCCAGCGCTGACAATATCCTCACCTTGTATTTTCTGGTATTGAAAATATATATTATTTTGAGATTCACAAAAAAAAATTTTTTAATTCTAAGAGTTCTAAAATTTTTTAGAACGAAGTTTCTTGAAATTATGTGGAATCTTTAAAAATAACTTCTAATAATAATTATTATTTTTATTATTATATTTTATAATATAATAATTAGAAATTGGCAAATTTCTTAAGATTAGTGCAATTTAGTGAATTTATAGACAACCTTGAAGATAGCCTTAAGTTTTCAGTTTTTAACTGAAGTATAGAAGAAACATTTTTCTTAAAAGTTCTCTATCTAACGAATCAATTAAACCAGTAAACTTCAAAATCAGTTATAAATTTCCATTTTATTTAGGTTTGAAATTAAAAATAACATTTATGAAACATCAAATTTTCAAGATAAATAAAATCACGCAAAGTTTTGATGTGAGAAATATAATACAAACTTTCTTTTTTAGCTGTAGAATGCCAGTAATAATCGTCATTTTTTCAAAAAAACCATTATAGCAGACAGTAAAAATTAAAATTAAAATAATTTTCTTGATATTTGACGATTTATTTTTTGTATGGCATTTAAAATACTATAAAAAGGAACAATAAAATACTTTTTATTACTTTTTTTAAGAATTAAAAATTCTTTATACGGATATTAGTAATACTCAAAAAGACAAAAAAAAATCCCCAAAAAAAAAGAAAATGAACATTTTAAGCCAAACAGCGAACGATATGAAAAAAGTCTGGTGAAGGAAAACATTTCAATTGGAAAATCCTACAAGATTACCATAACAAATTTTGTTAACTTTCCTGGAAAATAGAACATTCAAATTTTGATTTCACAACAAATAATGAGAAGTAAAAAATTCCATTTTCCGGTAAAACTATGCAAGATACAACAAAAGATAAGGCGACAAAAATTTTGCACTCAAAAAAGATCTACAAATTTTGTATTAAGTACTTTTTAATATAAAGCGTAGTTTTGTTTCATTCGTAAAATACAGGATAAAAAATAAAAAATCAGTTACATTTTTGGACATCGACACAATCTACGAAAAAAATAAATGAACCATATTTGTTCCCTCAAAAATGAGCTACAAATTTGTTATTAATAATTTTTTGATAGGACCCGTAGTTTTTGTTTTATTCGTGAAGTATAAAATTGACAATAAAATAATTAAATTTAAAAAAAAACGACGCAAGGTACGAAAAAAGATGAGTTGACAAAATTCGCATTTAAACAAGATTTACCAATTTTCTAGCAACCACTCTATGATAGAAATTGTAATTTTTGTTTTAATCGTACAACATAAAATTAAAAATAAAAGAATCAAATTTTTGAAAGAATGACAAAGTTGTGAAAACAATAATTGGGAAAAAGTTACTGACCCAAAAAACTACCAAATCGTCGTGAATAATTTTTCGTTGGGACGCCTGGTTTTTTTCATTAGCAAAAAACAGCGATAAAATTTAAAAAATAACATTTTTTTTAAACTACATAACAGACGCAAATCGAAAATTCCCATTTTGATTGCTCAAAAAATCATGAAAAATAAAAAATGCCATTCTGGGGTCAAACTGTGCTATATACGACAATAGATTCATCAACAGAAAATGTGCAGCTGAAAAATATCCACAAATTCGTTAGTATTCACTTTTAAATAGGACACGTAGTTTTTGTTTTATTCGTAAAACACAATATTAAAAATTTTTGAAGGAGAACACAAGCAAGGAAAAAAAAACTAAGCAAATTTGTTCACCCGAAAAAGAGCGTTACATTTTTCACTCATCATTTTTCCAATAGGATGCGTAGTTTTTGTTTCAATCGCGAACAATTACATCAAAAATTGAAAACAAAACTTTTTGGAAAAACGACGCAAGTTACGAAAAAATATCAATGAAGAAAATTTTTGCAACCAAAAAAGATCTTTAAATTTGTTAAAAATCATTTTTGAAGGAACGCGCAGTTTTTGTTTTAATCGTAAAAATACCATTAACAATAAAAAATAATTTTTTTTTCAAAAATCTTGAGACCACTTGTTTTAGAATTTGTAATTGCTATGTGCAGTGGCTGTTCATGATATTTAGAAAAAAATAAAGAGGAAAACCTCGCTTTTCATATGCCTTATAACATTGTCATAACATAATAACTTCTTGAATTTTTTGACAGATCGAAAATTGAAATTTTGATCAGACAAAAAGATAATGAAAAATGAAAATTTCCATTTAGCAGTTAAACTATGCAAGATACGAAAAAGTTAAAGCTGTTAGTCTGTGAATAATATACAATACATTTAATTTTTGAACATCGACATAAACTACAAAAAAATACAAATGTTGTTCATCCGAAAAAAACTACAAATTTTCTACTTATTATTTTTTGATAGGATGCAAGGTGTTTTTTTTTTAAACAGCATCAAAAATAAAAAATTAAATTAAAAACAAACCTACAACTTTATTCCACATTTTTAAATAGAACGAAAAGATTTTTTTAGTCATAAAAAAAGGTTATAAATAAAAAGTTAAACTTTTGGAAAAACGGCAAAACAAGAGACGAAGAAAACGAAAAGACAAAAGTTGTTCAAGCTGGAAAGATCTACAAATATATTATAAGCTCTTGTAATAAAAATAAATTTAAAATAAAATAATTAACTCTTTGATACAATAGATTATATAGAAAATAACAAAATACAGGGAGAGTTTCATGAGAAAAATTCGAAATTTCTGGTTTTTTTATCAACCTAGCATCACACAGTGGTTCAAAATCCAAAAAAAACTGTTCAAAAGAAAAAACATCACTTTAAAAAACAAATTATTATGGCGATATCAAAAAAAGCATCTAAAGAACCCGGAGACATCAAAAATACTGAATTTTGCATATTTTACATTTTCCTTGGCCTCTTGAAGTCGGACGTTCTAGAACAATAATAAAAATAATAAAAATGAATTGATAAAAAGCAAGTACAAGGTAAGAAGATTATTGGTAGAGCAGGTCACCTTATCACAAGTAAAAATATATCAAATAAAGCTAAAATGGCAATGCATAATTCTATATTTGTACCGACTGTACTATACGGTAGCGAGGCATGGACTTATCAAGAAAAAGATAAGAGTAAAATTAACGCAATTGACATGAGATTCATGCGCATAATATGCGGGAAAACCCTGATGGACAAAGAAGTAACGAGACAATTCCAAAAGAATGTGGTGCAGAAGAGACGCTAGTAGACACATGGGAAAGAAATCGGTTAAGATGGTTCGGACATGTTGAGAGAATGCCAAATGGACGCCTAACGAAACAAGTGTATCAAGGTAAAGTAACTGGCAACGTGCCCAGAGGTAGACCGCGGAAAGAATGGTTAGAATGTGTGAATGAGACCCTACTTAGAAGAGACATAAGAAGTCACAGAAACATAAGAGCCTGCATGAAAAAATGTATGGACATAAAAGAAGCTAGAGAAGTATGCCAGGACAGGAAAGTATGGCGGCAAATAGTTAATAAAAAGAGTGTCAGTAAAGTTAATGACGCCCGAAACAAAAGACCTTGGCTACTAATGGACCCAAGTGGGGAACCTTACATAACGACTTCGTGAGGTTCTTCGCTTGGGGTGATTGCTAGAGCGATTGATCAGCAACCTGGATCGGAGCAGTGTTGCGGAAAGAACGTGTTATTTACTTAAATAGCACGAGAATTCTGGATCAATCTGAAAAATCTCTTTCACTTCCACACACTCCTTTCCCCTGCCGAGTGAGTCACGCCTACCCCGAAAGGGAAATGGCTTAATGGTGTAATAATAATAATAATAATAATAATAATAATAATAATAATAAATACGTATTCACCTTTTTGGGGAACATAATAAAGGGGGGAGAGTGTCGCAAAGAAAGACAATTTTTTTGTAGGCCACCTAGCGGCACGCAGTGAATCAAGCTCTGAAAATGATGGACAAAAAAGAAAAGATGACCTTCTAAAACCAATTATTATGAGGATATAAAAAACAAGCGTCAAAAGAACCTAAAGTAAGAAAAATTACAAAATTTGTCATATTTTACACTTTTGGTTAGTATTGAGGAATGCGGATTCTTTTTTTTTTTAATGTAACAAAAAATTCCAAACTTTTATTTTTTGGTTCCATCCTAGCATCACACAGTGCTTCAAAATTCAGAAAAGCTGGTCAAAGGAGAAAAATGAAAAGGATATTTGAAAGAAGATTCTAAAGAACACGAAGTCAAAAAAATACAACATTTTGTATATTTAAAATTTTTTTACCTCTTAAAGTCGAAACTTCTAGGATAACATAAAATTAAAACATTAACTTTTTTCAAACTTAAAAAACTAGGGGGAGGGGGGGGGAATCATTTGAGAAATTTGTTACTACGCGAATATTTTTATAAAATCGTCTGAAAAATCAAATCATGAAAAATACAAATTTTCGCATTTTTTACCTCGTCAAGTCAAAACTTCTTGGTTAATATTTAAAAAAATATACGCAATACCTTTCTTGGGAACTTAACGAAATAGGGGGGGGGGGTTAAGAATCAAAGAAAAAATTTCCGGTCATTTGCCGGTTTTTTCCCAGTTTGCGAACATTTTTTAGGGTAAATGAGATTCTTAAAAGTCGAACTCTAAGGCCAACATTTTTTCCTTTTGAAGTAATAGTCACGAAGCTGCATATTAAAGCACTCAAAAATTTTAATCTTTTAAAACTGAAGTTTAAATTTTTTAATTAAAAAATTTTGTATTCAAATTTTCAATAATGTACACGTATACAATGGAAGCTACTAACATTTTTGAACACATTTTCATAAATTTAGATGTAGTTTCAAAAACATAAATGCAGGTTATCATTTTCAATGCCGTAAATTAAAGCATAAATCAACGCACTTAAAAGTTTTCGACATTATACCATTTTAAGCATTTTAAGCTAGAAACATTAAAAATTGAACTATTACATCTTTTTAAGAAACTCTAAAATGCTTCAAAACTTATTTTATTTTTTCACAACTTCTAAACATCTTTTAAAATTATTGGAATTTTACTAAATTTTTTTTCTAAAAAGTTGTTTTGATATCCTGCAAAATTACAAAAATTTACATAAAATCTTAGACATTAATTTTTGATAATTTTGTAAATCTTTCTAAATCTTTTAAATTATTTTCTGGAAATTTATTTTACAAAATAAATAAAAAAACATTTTTAATTTTCCTATACATTTTTTCCCTTTTAATACTAATTTTGACGGTACACGTACACACTTAGTTTAAATTATTAAATTTTTTTAAATAGAACAATTGGGATTTTAACGTTCATAGTTTAGTTTTTTGTTTCGTTCTGAATATTTAATCTATAATTACTAATTTTAAATTAACAGTCAGATATTTCTAAATATTAAGTAATTGGCCTTTTTCTTAATTAAAAAATTTCAAATTGAATGGTTTAAAAATGGAGTATTTTATACTGAAATAATATTTGAAATTTAATAAAATTCTTGTATTATGAGTATATTATTTTGCAATTATTTTAAATTTAAAAATATTTTATAAAGTTTGAATTGAGCGTTTACGTTTGTTTCAGTAATACGACTTTCAAATTGAAACAGTTTAATTTTAAACGTTAAAGTCTGGAAATTCTGAAATTGTGAACTGATTCCGAATCGTCTTGTAAAATCAATTATTATTAACTTTAAAAATTTTTAAGTAGAATTCAATTTTGAAAATAATTAATTAATTTATATTTACAGTTGATCAACTAAAAAGGTTTTTATCAAACATCTTCGATTTTAAACGCTTATAACTTTTAATTCTTTAATGATTAAAAACGGCATTTTAGAATTCTTTACATTAAAATGTATGCTTTAAAATTGAAAATATAAAGTGAAAAGTCTCTAACTAATTATTAAAAAGCAGTTGAAACCTAAATTGGAGAGATTATTTTTAAAATTTGTAAAATTCCCGGTTAAAAATAAATTCACTATTATTTCCCGGTTTTCCAGGTTTCCCGATCCAGCGTCCACTCTGGTCATAATTCAATAAAGCTGGTCAAAAGAGAAAAAATAACATTAAAACCCAATTATTATGGGTATATTAAAAAAGCATCTAAAATTCCGGAAATAAAAAAATTCATATTCTACTTTTTTGACCTCTTAAAATCAAAAATTCTAGGTTAATAACAAAAAATAAATCAATAAAAAATGAGAGTTTTTTATACCAGTCGCTCTAATGCATAGCATTAAAAAAAATTAATGAAATGGCCTGGATGCCTTTTTTCGTCGTTTACCGTTACCGTAGAATAACTCGTCGCTTCTTCAATCACGCTCAGTTGCTTGTCCCTGTCTCCACTCGACGGCCAATCGCACTTTCAGTCTACCTCCTATCGTTAATACTCACTTTTAAAAAAAGTTTCTTCCGTGATTCTGCAATAAACGAAGACTCCAGTTGATATTCAATCTTCCAACGACGAACATCCATAAAACACCGAAACCAGATTTTTGTTTTAAAGTTTTAAAAAAAATGATCGAAAATTTGTCAAATTAAAAGTTTTGTTAATAAAGTTTTTTTTAATTTATAAGAAACTTAAAATAAGTTTTGTGTTTCGAAAGCGATTGGTCAATTTTCGAAATATTTTCGAATTTGGTGCTCCATTAGTGAAAACAGAGAAGAAAGTGTTTGAAAAGAAAACGGGAAGTTGAAGAATTTGGAATCATGAAGCTGGGAATAGCGATAATTGGAACGATCGTGATTTTTTTGAGTGTAAGAAAAGGTCTTTTTATTAAATTATTTTATTTCATTGAAGGTTTTATTATTTTTAATTAAAAAATCGAATCAACTTTTAAAAACTAATTTAAGAAGATTCTTTCATTTATATTGATCTGCTCCTGTTTCTAACTATTTATTTATGTTGTTTATTACTATTTTTTTATTCTTAAACTTTCATTTAAATAAATTATGTGCTTTTTAATTGCAGCAAAAAAATCGTGCCAGAAATAAGATATCTGAAAAAATACTTCTTCTATGCTATTTTAACAATAAGAAATATTACTGTTCATGTGCATGCAAATAATGAACATTATTTTTAATGAATAAATTTTGAGGTTCATAAACAAATTTATTTTACAACGTTTTTTACAAAATAATATTTTTCTTACTATTGCTTCTTACCAATTTTAAATAAATTGTTGATTTTGTTAATTGATAGCTGAAATCGATCAAATAATTTTATGGAGACAAATTACTTTTTAAATTTGATCGTTATTCGATTTATTAAAATTCGACTATTTTTTAAAATTAGTATAAAGCGATAGTACGGAAAAATTCAATTACAAAAACTATTGTTAAAATAATTATTTTTTGGATTGATTTAAATTGTTTTTATTTCGATTATGCATTTTTAACTTTCAAATCATTAAGTTTAAACATTTAAGTAACTAAAATTGAAGTTACAGCTTCAAATTTAGTTTGCCTTTTACTGAATTCAAATATTGTACCATATTTTGAATTCCAGCAGAGCTTTGAATTAATCAAGAATTAAAATTTTTTAACTCTTCTAGAGGTGCTTAGCCTTAGATTTTTGTATTCAATCAAATTCATTGGTTTCTTCTAATTCGAATTATTTAAAAAAGATTTCATCTGAATGAAACGAAAATAAGTAAACAAAAAATAGTTAGGATTCAAAAATTAAATCTAAAAGCCTTTTAAAATTTAATATATCTAAATAAAAAATTGTTCAATGCAATTTTATAATTATTACAATAATTTCAATTTTTGTTCTTTAAAGGCCTAATCCTCCAATTTGTCTAATTTTAATTTTAACTTATCATCCAACTCAGATTTAAAAACTTATTTATTTTATATTAAGTTCTATTCCAATAATGAATTTCAGTATTAACTAAATAATACGCGTTCTTTAATTTTACTTTTTGAACAATTAGATTTTGAAAAATAATTTTCTGATCGGACTAATGAAAAATCTTTTTATTAAAACTACAATAACAAAATATTTTTATTAAAGAAATTTTTTAAGTGTTTAAAGTTTTTTAAATTATTGCTTGCATTTAAAATAACAATGATTGAAAATAATATCTTTCTAAATGGAAAATTTTGATTGAAAATGTGCAGGGAATTTTCTTTTTAAATACAAAAAACGTTTTCAAAAATCAAATTGTTAAGAGAATTTTAAAAAAAACTTTGAGATAAATCAGTTCTAAATTGAATCCTGTAGTGTTCGTTTGGGAAATGTTATTAGATTTGGAGAGAATTAAGGCAGAAAGTTTTTTTTCGTTCAAGGAGCAGGTATTTTAAATTTTCGTTTTTACACAATTATTGTTATTTTGAATTTAAATAATAATTTTTAAAAACTTGAATCATTAAAATTAATTTTTCTTTGAGAAAAAATAATATTCATTAAAACACAATTTCTGTAATTGTTTAAATTGCGGAAATTTTCTTGTTCAGATGTTTTATAATTCGGCAATTTTCTGTCGAGAATTTTTAGATTCGGGGTTTTTATATTTTCGCGATTTTATAATTTCAGGAATTTTACAGTATCAGGAATATTATTTTTCGTAATTTTTAAGTCTTTTCGTTCTTTTATAAAAAATCTTGTTGAAGTTTTTCTTATTTTTTATAAAAAATAAGACCAAGTGAATTTAAAAGTCTTCAATCATTTACTTTGATCTATTGGTATTTCCATTGTTTACTGCTTTTCTTTTATTTTTAAGCTTTCATTTGAATAAATTATACTGTTCTTTTTATTTCCAATAAAACACATTTGTCTATACTTGAACATGCAATTAAAAATATATTTATTTTAACTACGTTTTTATTAACTTTTCTATTGAAAACTTACAAAATTTGGTTTGTTAAAATCCAACGTAAAGCTTGGAAATTTCTTATCAGAATAAAATAAAAATAATCTAATAAAAAATATGTCGCATCCACAAATTAAATGTAATAGGTTTTTAAAATTAAGGTCTTCCAAATCTTGAGAATTCAAATTTTATAAATTTCCAAAAAGAGATGCTGAATTGAAAAGTTGATTTTCAATAGGTTTTATTAATTAAATATGTTTTCTCTAATAAAAGAATCATGTCCTGTGCAATTTTATAATTATTATAGCACTTTCAATTATAATTCTTTGCAGGTCATTTTAATAATAATTTGATTATTAAATTTGGAATGATTGATTAATAAATTATTTATAATAACGTAAATAAATTTATATTAATATAAATTTTATCAATATATTTTTTTTTAATTTTACATCTTTAAAAAGCGTTTAATTTTTCATCTTCCAACTTATTTTTTTTTATTTATGTTATTTCCATTTTTATTTCAATAATTAAATTAGGTATTAATTAAAGAATACGGGGGTTTTAGTTTTAATTTATAAGCAATTGAATTAAAAAAATTAAGTTTACATTAAAAAAAAAGAGTTTTAATGTTTAAAAATAACATAAATTATTCTTTACGTTAAATCGAATACATTTTTTTCTATTAATGTATCATCATGAAATATAGTCTGTTATTTTATTTTCCCGTCTCGTACAACAGTAATAATAATAATAATAAAGTTAATTCAAGTACAAGGTCTTTTTCTGTTTCATTTTTTTAAATTTCAATTCATGGTTATTATTAAAATAATTACAGAATTCTTTAGTAATTAAATTTTTGAAAACTGGTATGACCATTTGTGCTTCATCAGATTTAGTGTGAATTCAAAATCTCAAGTTGACCTGGAATTTTTAAAACTGTATATTTTTCCAATTCACTTGGTTCCTTCATAGAAGTAGGTCAGTCATAACAGGAAATCGAAATTTAAATAGTAAATATGCAAATTTAAAATTACCGATTAAATCGTCAAGGTTAAACCTAATGCCTCGAAAATTAAGCTAGATTTTATTATACTTGTATTTTTATTACTTCGTGCTTCAATACAAAAATAAAATAAACTAATCTCGTGTCATTATTTTAATTCTATGTTTATTAATTAATTAAGTTTGTTATTTGAGAAGACTGAGAAATCCCGAAAATTAAAATTCCCGAATGATAAAATTCCTGACAGTTTATAATATTAATGAATTTTAAAATTCCTGAGTTGGAAAATTTTCGAATACTAAAAGGGACAACTGCAGAATCCCTAAAAATAGTTAAGACTGAAAAATTCTGTACAATTCCCGAATAATAAATTTCCCGAATCACAAAGCTTCCTGAATAATAAAATTCTGGAATTATAACATTCCCAAAGAGTCTATAATATTATCCAATTGGAAAATTCACGAATAATAAAATTCCCGACACTTTGTAATATTAACAAATTTGAAAATCTACGAACAATAAAATTCCTGACATAAATTTGCCGAATTATAAAGTGTCTAAACTAGGAAATTCCTGAATTTAAACAATTAAATATTATTTTTATAAATATTATTTTGTTAAAAGAAAATAATCAAAAAATTTTATTTAAAAAAATGTTTGTCCGGAAATATATATTTTTTAATTATTCGCATTTTTAATTTAAACAATACTTTTAGAAACTTCACACATTAAAAATATTTTTTATAGAATTATTTGATAAGCATATATTTAACTAATAAATAATATTTATAACAAAACAAATTTTAATCATTTAAATTCGTGAATTTTATAGTTTGGTTATTTTATAATTTGAAAATTTTCCAATCCGAGACTTGTACAGTGTCGGGAATTTTATTATTTGTAATTTTTCAATCGTCCTGAAAAACAAAATTTCCGATAATCTAAAATTCCTGAATTGAAAAATTCAAAAATATTCAAATTTTTGAATTGTACAATTCCGGAATGTTAAACATTACAAACAGTTTTATAATATTCCCGAATTGGAAAATTTCCTAATAATAATAATAATAATATTCCCGAATAATGAAATTCCCGAACAGTTTAAAATATTACCGAATTGGAAAAATTACCGAAAATTAAAATTCCCGACAGAAAACCGCAGAATTGAACAATAACAATAATTCAAATATATATTTCAGAAATCGAGTTGTTAATTTAAGGAAAATAATTTGAAAAATTGTCTAGATAAATCAGTGCTGAATTGAATCCTGCAAAGTTTTTTGGAAAAATATCATTAGGGTCGGAGAAAATTGTTATACAGTTATAATTATCCTAACTTCAAATAAAAATTTATTGAAACTTTAAAAAATTAAAAAATTCTTTGATAAAAACATGTAATTATTATATTTTTAAGTTAAAAAAATACGAAGTGTCTCGTCATCCCGAAATTCGGGAGTACTAGTCCATCCCCTTTTCCAACTTCCCAAATTATTATTTAAAAACTTTTTTTTATAAATTGATTTGGAGAGTTTTTTAGTTTGGGTAATTTATAATTCGACAATTGTCTGCCGGAAATTTTATAACTCGAGATTTTTATATTTCGGGAATTTTGTTTTTTCTTAATTTTATTATTACAGAATTTCCCAATTCCGTATCTTTACAGTATCAGGAATTTTATTCTTCAGAATTTTCTAGGAGATGACTGAAATACCCCGAAAAATAAAATTCCCGGCAATATAAAACTCCCGAATCGGAAAATTCCTGAATAATAAAATTCCCGAATAATAAAATTTCCTAATAATGAAATTCCCGAATAATAAAATTCCAGAATAATATAATTTCTTGATTCGATCATTCCCGAATAATAAAATTCACGATCAGTTTCCAATATTGCCAAATTTGAAAATTTCGGAATTTAAACAATTAAATTTTGTTATACGTATCAATTATTTACTAAAGATACAATAATGAAATATTTGTATCAAAACAAATTGTTGTTAATATTTAAAGTTTCTAAAATTATTGTTACAATTAATGAAATCCATAAATATATTCTTGTTAATTATTATTTTGAATTCAAACAATATTTTTAGAAACTGTAAAGATGAAAAATAATTGTTTCTGAAAACAAATTTGATTATTGTGTTTTTAATAAATTAATAACATTTATAAAAAATTAATAATTTAAAATCGGGAATTTTGGATTTCATACACATTATAATTCGGCAATTTTCTGTCGGGCATGTTCAAATTCTGTTATATTATAAACTATAGGGAATTTTTTTAGTCGGAAATTTTACAGTTCGGGCATTTTATCATCCAGGATTTTTCCATTCGGGAATTTTGTTATTCTAAAATTTCACAGGGTTAAAAATGTCATTTTTCTGGATTTTTCAGTGACCCCTCGGAACTTTTAATGTTCGGAAATTTCCAATTTTTGAATTTTATTTTTGGGGGTTTTCAGACGTCCCTGCTAATTTATATCTCTTAAAAAAATTAATAAATTAAAATTTATTTTTAAGATTCTTCAAGTCGAAAGTAAGAAGACGAAACAAGTTCAAATCGCACTGGAAAGCAAAGAAACAACAACAACAAATTTTTTTCGACTTCTGGTTATGAGATTAATATTTGGAGTGGCTGCAGCGATGGGTTGGGGTGACAGTTTTTCTTCGTTTTTAAATGGAGCCCTGGTGCCTCCAGGGGCAGATGATTACGACGATTATGGTGGTGACGATGAATTCATCCCCGGATTATTTTAGAAAAATTATCATTTAGAATTTAGAATTTATAAATAAGTAGCAACAAAAGCACTTTCTTATGAAAAGAAATGCCATCTATTATTAATCAAATTTTTTGACTGAAAAGTAATTTTATTATAGAGTAGTAGAGCGTCAGATATTTAGTTATATGTATAAAATTTATTTGGTATTTATATTATTCATTGATTTTTGAAATAATTCTGTAACATTTATTCACTCAGTATTTATAGCGTTTGAAATTTATTTGATCTTCGATGTACCTTGCAAAGTCAATAATTTATTGTTCCTTTTTACTATTTATTTTATTGCAATTATTGTGACATTGTAAATAATATTGCTCATGCAAGAATTTATGTAAAATAAATATTCAAAGGATTCTTTTAAGCCGTCCATTTTACTAGTTTTAAGTTAATAAAGACTTCAGATTTTTTAAGATGTCTGTGTCATTTTTTCAAAAATAATTTTTTCACTACTCACTTTCTTTAGGTGGCCCTACACTCATACAGTCTCATAAAAGATTGATTTTGAAATATTAATTTTTTTTTAATGTTAAGTTTTGAAAACATTTCAAATAACTTTGATGATAAATTGAAGTCAGTTTAAGAGATTTTTAGAAGTTTTGAAAGGATTTTTAAATAATTGAAACTTGAAATTATTTCAAACATTTTTTTAAATTAAAAATTTTGAAGATTTCAAAAAAAACTTGAAGTTATTTAAGAATTTTTGCAAAGATTCAAGAGAATATAACATTTTTCTTAAGATTCTTGGGTACATTTTTATTGACTTTTTATTTTGAAATGTTAACTTTTAAAGAAAATTTTAAAAATTTTCCGAATTGTCAAAAAAATATTCTGGAAGATTTAAAGGCAATTGTTTGAATTATGCAGGATTTTTTCTCATTTTAGTAAAAATTCAAATTATTTAAAAAAATATTTATACGGTTTAGAAGGTTTGAAAACATTCAAAACTAATTTAAAATTTAAAAAAAGTTTGTAATAAAATTTATATTTTGAAGATTTCAAAAAAAAAAACTTTAAGAATTTTTAAAGGTTTTCAGAGAATAAATAGTCTTAAGACTCCTAGGAAAACCTAAAATTACTTTTTCACTTGAAATGTTAAATTTAAAAGAAAACTTAAAAAGATTTCCTAATATTTTTAATTATTTCTAAAAGTTGTAAAAGAATCTGCAAAACAGGATTTTTTAGTTTTGTAAATATAATTTAAAAATTGGAAAGTTAAAAAAAATAATGTAGAATATTAAAGATTAAATAAAAATATAAACGCTTTTTCATCATTTTGAAAGGTTTTAAGAGAAAATATATAGAAACCTTTCAAATGATTTCCCAAAATTTGGATAAATACTGAAGAAGATTTTGAAGCAAAAATTTTCTATTTGGTAAGTTTATAACATTTTAGAAAAAATTCGAAAATTTAAGAGATATTTAGTAGTTTTGAGAACATAAAAAAATACTTTTAAACTTGTAAATATTTCATCAAATTTAAAAAAATGTAAGGTTTTAAAGATTTTTAAAGAAAACTTTAGAAACTTTTTAGAAATTTCCGGTAAGATCTCGAGACCATTTTTTTCAAAATTCCTGAGATTTAAAATGATTTTTGATCAATAAAAATTAATTTTTAAAGAAAATTGAAAAAAATTAAGATTGGTATAATTTTAAAAGATATTTAGAAGTTTTTAAAAAACTGTCAAAAAAGAATCTGGAAGATTTATGAAAATGTACGAAATGTCCTAAATATCTTTTAAACTTACTCAAATTTTTCCTGAAATTATCTGAGATTCAAAATTTGTTGGAAATTCCCCGAAAAACGTAGGAAAATTTCATTTTTATAACGTTGAAACAAATAAACTTAAAAAACAAGTATTTATTCGAAATTTTTATTTTTGTGTAGAAATTGACTGTTTTTTTCAAAATTAACATTTTAAAAAAAGTTCAAAACATTGCTAAGGATTCCCGAAAATATAGAAAAGGCTACTTTTTAATTATACACGATTTTTGATATGTTTTAGGAAATTTTTGAATTATTTTTCAGAACATTTAGAAGTTTTCAAAAGATTCGAAAAATGATGACAACTTGAAAAGATTTCAACAAATTTTCTTTTTAGATGTAAATTTTTTATGGTTTAGAACAATATTTAGAAGCGTTTTAAAATTTTTTAAAGTTTTTAATAGAATAATAAACAAACCTTAAGATGATCAGAAAAGTTTTAAGCTTTTTATATTTATACATTCATTTTTATAAAAAAATTAAAAAGATTTCTAAAAATGTCAAAAACGAATTGGGAAGATTTTAAGGAAATAATTTTAATTTTGTATAATTTTCAACAACTTTAGGGAAAAATCGAAACACTTTGAAATACATTAGAAAGATTTAAAAGTTTTGAAATAATTTAGAAAGTCGTTTACAATTTGAAAATATTTCAAACCAATTTTTAGAAAAATGTAACATTTTTATTTCAAATAGAAATAATTTTTCATTTTAAAAAATTTATCAAAAATATTTTAAATCTAGATCAGATTTCCCATCATTTCTAAATTTTTTCCAAAGTTCCAAGATTCCTCAATGTCTTTCAAACTGACTCGAATTTCTCCTAATATTTTGCAAAATTCTTTTTAAAAAAATATATATTCTTTTAAATTTTCAATCATCTGATTTAACCTCAAACTTAAGTGTTCAAGAACTTTTATCATATAAGCAGTTATTCAAAATTTTCATTTTGTATAAAAATACTTTTACTCCTGAAATCGAAAAAAATACACGCGCGCAGAGAGTGCATTTAGCGAGGCTGGTGTTTTTAAAATATGAAAAGTTAAAAGTGTTTGAATATACATAAATAAATTAAATGTAATTAAAATGAGAAAATTTCTAAAATCATCCCGAGAAAAGGACAAAATTAAAATTGTCAAAAATCGAAGAATGTTCAAGTTTCTCTGGAACTCGACCACGTTTGACACGCTAACGGTTCTGAATAAACGTGTGCTAATTAAAATCAAACCCATACAAATTAACTGTGTCAAATCTACGATATTAAGTTATGGGCGAGTCTGGAATTTTTATGACTTGTGCCATGAATTATTATTTGTCCTCAAATCATCCTTTTAATAGAAGAGCAATAAATGACTGTAAAATACCTTATTTAAATTAATTAAAAAATAATTATAGAACATAATCAAATTCTTAACAACCAAAATTATATTGCCAATTTTTTCCTGTATTTGTATTTTAATAAACTAAAAAGTTAAAGTTAAAAAATCTTGTTTTTAATGATATTATTTTTATGAGTATTTCTTTATGATAAAATGTATTGCTCAATTTTTCTAAAAATGATTGACAACAAAATAATTTTAATTTTAATTGTTTTTTTTTATACATTGAAAAATAATTACTTTCATAAGATTTTGCTAATACACTATAATTTTTCGGTATCGGCAAATAAAAATGGTCGGTACTGGCAAGCAAATTATTACCGTTACCAACAATGAGATTTCTGAACAAAATCAAAATAATTTAGATTTTATTTGAAAATATTAATTGTAGGTTTTAAGGATTACAAAATTTTAAAAAATGGAATATTTTAAGACAATTTTTTTTATTTTCCAGAAGATTTTTAAAAATTTTACACGAAATCTATATTCTATGAGATTTCACAAAAATGAAGTTTTTTAAGAGTAATGAAAAGTTTCTTTAGAATACTAAATTTTTCTTAAGATTCATAGGATTTTAATTGATTATTTTGTTTAGTTTGATATTTTTCAATTTTAGGGAAAATTCGAATCCTTTTTAAAAAAATTTAATTTTTTTAAATATGCAAAAATATTTTGTAAAAATGAAAATATTATCTATATTTTTTAAGATTACGAAATAAATTTTTTTATAATTTTAGGAAAAATACGAATCCTTTTAGAATCTATTTAAAAACTTTTTAAGGAGTTTGCAAGCAACATTTTCTTAAGATTACTGAAAAAATTGAAAATAATTTTTTATTTTTTTATTTTAGGAGCATATTTACAAACATTTAAAAATATTTCAGCTAATTTTCAAAACACTAAAAAGAAAATCTGGAAGATTTTTAGATCATTTTTTTTTTAGAAGATTTGAACCATTTTAAATAGAATTTTATATTTTTTAAGATTTCGCAAAAATGAAGCCTTTTAATAATTTTGAAAGGTTTCAATAGCATATTATACATTTTACGCAAGATCTGGAAGATTTTCAATAACTATTTGATTTATTTTTAATTTTTTTTTAATTTCAAGAAAAAATCGTATCCTTTCAAAATCTCTATAAACTCTTTTTAAAAAATTACTGAGAAAATTAAAAAAAAAATTTAGTTTTAGGAAAATATTAAAAAATTTTCTTAAACATTTCATAAGATTTTCTAAATAGTAAAAAGAGAATCTGGAAGATTTTTAGGTCATTTTGTTTCTTTTACAGAAGATTTTAAACATTTAAAACAGAATATTATATTTGTTAAGATTTCGCAAAAATGAAGCCTTTTTAGAATTTTAAAAGGTTTCAATAGATCTCAAGATCTAGAAGATTTTCAATTATTATTTGATTTATTTTAATTTTTTTTAATTTTAGGAAAAAATCGAATCCTTTTAAAATCTCTTTAAAGACTTTTTGAAAAATTACTAAGAAAATTAAATTTTTTTAAATTTTAGAACATTATTTTAAAAGAATTTTTAACATTTCATAAGATTTTCTGAATATTAAAATAATAATATTGAGTCAGTTTAAACGCTATTTTTAAATTTTATAAGTTTGGAACAGATTTCAAAAATTTAGAAATTTGAATATTGCACAAAATTTATAAATTGATTTTTCATTTCTTCCAAACTTCTACATATCATAAATATGTTTTAAATTTACTTGTAACTTTTTCTAAAATATTGTAAAATTCTGTAAAATAAAATTATTTTTTAACAATCTACTTGATTTTTCAACGAAATAGTTGAATTTTCAACAAAACACTTTTTTCTACCACTAATTATAATTTTCAAACCAATAGCTGAATTTTTAATTTAAAGAATAAACTGAACCAAGCAGTTGAATTTATAACCAAATAGTCAAACTTTGAATTAAATAATTATATTTTCAACTTACAAAGATGAAATTTCCATTAAATGATCTAGTTTTTATTTTTAAACAAGATTAAATTTCATATAAAAACTGACGAATTTTGTATGCAACTTGTGAGCATTTGTATTTCAACCCGAATATTTCAATTTTTAACTGAATAGTTTAATTTTCAAAGTACACAGCTGAACTTTCAACCAAATAATTTAATTTTTGGAATACAGTAGAATTTTCAACAAAAAAGATTAATCCGAAAAGACGAAATTTCTGTCAAAAAAATGACTTTTTAACAAAGTAATTGAATTTTCAAGCAAATAATTACATTTGAAACCAAAAACTTGAATTTTTGACCAAATACAAATTTTAAAATAAAACATATTAAGCTTGAACCATTACCCGTTGAATTTTCAACAAAAGAGATGATTCCAAAACGACGAAATTTCTGTCTAAAAAATGACTTACGAGCAAAGAATGACTTAAAAAAAAAACTAATTCAATTTTTTAAATAATAATTACATCTGCAACCAAATAGTTAAATTTTTAACCAAATGCAAATTTTAAAAGAAAAGAAATTAAACTTGAACCAATAATAGTTGCATTTTCAAGCAATTAATTTAATTTTATAGAATACAATTGAATTTAAAATAAGAACAAGATTAATCCAAAAAGAAGAAATGTCTGCCCAAAAATGACTTTCAAGCGCAAAAATTACTTGTTACTAAACGAATTTTATTTTCAATCATAGATTACATTTGCAACGAAATAGCTGCATTTTTAACCAAATACAAATTTTAAAATAGAGTAAAATAAGCTTGAATCAATAACAGCTGCATTGTCAACCAAATAATTTAATGTTTTGGAATATAGTTGAATTTTCAAGAACAAAAATCATTTCAAAAAGACAAATGTTCTGTCTAAAAAGTTAATTTCGGGCAAAAAATGACTTTTTAACAACCTGTTAGTTCAATTTTTAACCAGATAAGAAATTTAAAAGAAACCAAATTACACCTAAACCAATAACTGTTGTGGTTGCAACCAAATAATTTAATTTGGTAGAATACAGCTGAATTACAAAAATATATATCATTCCAAAAAATGAATGTTCTATCAAAAAAATACTTTCGAGCAAAAAATTATTTTTTAACAAACTAATTGAATTTTCAACCAAATAATTAAATTTTCAACAAAATAGTTGAATTTTTTAACAAATACTTGAATTTTCAAAATATAAAAATGAATTTTCAACCCAGTGCTCAAATTTCAAAATAAAAGAAACTAGACTTGAACCAATAACAGTTGCATTTTCAACCAAATAATTTAATTTTTCAGAGTGCAGTTAAATTTTCAACAAAAAAAGATTAATCCAAAAGACGAATTTTCTGTCCAAAAAATGACTTTCGAGCAAAAAATTACTTTCAAACAAATTAGTTAAATTTTCAACCAATTTTCAACCAAATACAAATTTTAAAACAAAACAAATTAAACCTGAACCAATAACAGTTGTAGTATCAATCAAATAATTTAATTTGGTAGAATAGCGTTAAATTTTAAATATATATATAATTCCAAAAAGACGAATTTTCTGTCCAAAAAATCACTTTCGAGCAAAAAATGACTTATTATAAATTCCCAAGACAAAAAAAACGAATTCTTTACAAGACAGTTGAATTTCAAAACGAAAATATGAATTCTTAATGAAAAATGTAAAATTTCACTTGAAAAAGATGAATTTTTAAACCAAAAAGACGAATATTCATCTTTTTTTATAAAATTTATCTCCTTAGTGGAAAATGTAACTGTTTTTTTTTAAATTCGCCTTAGCGGTAGCAAATTTATTTATTCGATTGACAATAAAAATTCAACTACCTAAAAGTTTAACAACTTTGTTAAAAATCCATTTTTTGGTTCAAGATTCAACATTCTGTTTGAAAATTCTTCGCTTTGGTTGACAAAGTAAATATTTCGTTAAAAATTCGTCTCTTTCGGCAGAAAATTAATTAATTTAATGAAAAATCAACTTTTTTTTATCAAAAAACAGGGTGACCGTTTTAATCGAAGAAAAAAAATTTTCAACCATTTCCCGGTTTTTTCTCAGTTCGCAAACATTTTTTATGGTCAATGAAATTTAAGATACCAAACTATATTCTAAACATTTTTCCATATAAATTAATAAACAATAAAGAACAAATTAAAGCATTCAAAGTGGAACCCTTGAATTCCAAACTTTTGAAATTGAAGATCCAAAAATGTAAATCCACGTTAACATTTTCAATAGTAAAAATTAAAGAATCAAGCAATGAACTTTAAAAATTTTCAAGATTATATTATTTTGAGTAATTTGGATCTCGACACATTTAAAATTGAAAAATAATTTTTGTAACTTAACAGTTCTCAAATTAGAAGTTAAATTATTTTTCTTTCAAATATCGTAGGCATTCTTTAGAAGCTTTAAAATTTTATTTAAGAATCTTGAGAAATCTAGAATTGGTTTAAAATTTTTTCAAATTCAAAATAATTTTTTAGTATTTTTTTCGAAACTTTAAATATATTTCAAAATGAATTGCATTTTTTCTATAACTTTTATAAAATCCTGCTAATTTAAAAAAAAATGTAATTTGAATTTATAAATAACAACTGAAAACTTATTATTTGCAAAAATATTAGAGTAATTTTCAGAGATATTTAGAAGTTTTAAAAAGATTCGAATTAAATTAAGAACTTCAAATAATTTCAAATACTTACAGCCGAATTTAAAATAAAATATGGATTTTTGCAGATTTCAAACGAAAAATGTAGAATTTTTGTAAGAATTGTGAAAGACTTCAAGAGAATAAAAAATTTTCTTAAGATTCTCAGGAAAATTGAAAATTAATTTCTATTAATTTTAAAATATATTTCGAAGTTCTGAAACAAATGTTAACACACTTCGTTTAAATTACTGGAAATAATTTCAAGTTTTTAATTAATTTTGAATCTTTTCAAAACTTCTAAATATCTCTTAAAATCACTAAAAAAATTTCTACAATTAATAAGCGTCCAATTTTTATTTATGCGTCAAAATTTAACAATTAAACTTATAAATTAAACACTTTTTAAATAGAACGATTAAAATTGTAACGCAAAAAGTTTAAAAGTTCTCCGAAAATTTAAAGATTCAAAGCTTTCTATGTGAAAAAATTCAGTTTCAAATTGTTTTCTTTTAAATATTTGATTTCAATTTACCCGTCTTAAATGAACAGTGAAATATTGCAAAATATTAAATACTTATTGTTTTTCTACATTAAGAAATTTTTAATTAAATGGGATAAAAATTAAATAATTTAGACTCACAATATTTTTAATTTAATAAAAACCTTTAATTATTACTATATTATTATGAATTTATTTTTAAGTTTAAAATGGTAAAACGCATGTTTACATTTTTTAATAGCTGAAAAAATTAACAGGAATAATATCTTAATCAATTTATTTATTAAATTTAATATGAAGGAATACCTGAAACTCTGAATTAAAAATATATTAATGATAAATCATTAAAATTTTTATTTAAAAACAAAATTATCGGAATAAATGATATATTAATTTCAATTTTTCTCAAGACTTTCGGATTGAAACAGCTACAATCTAGAAATTCTCAAATTTAGAGTACAGATCCATTTTAGAAATAATTTATTTATTTATATTTAAAGTTGATAAAATAAAACTGTTTTTTATAAAAAAAATTTCAATTTCAAATGCTTCTAATTTTTAATTGTTTAAATCTTCAAAAATGCACTTTAATTATTTAAAAAATTGTTAAAATCGAACTTGGGCAGATTTTTCTCCTGAAAATTCGTAAAATTCTCGGTTTCCCGGTCCAGCAGCCACCCTGTTTTTTATTTAAAAAATCTTCGATTTTAAAAACTTCTAAATTTGTAAGCCTTTAAAACCACATTTTAAAATTCTTTAAATTAAAATATATGCTTTTAAAAATAAAAAATGGAAAATGTTTAAAGTGAAAGATTTTCGAATTAAGCATTCTAAACTGAATGATATAATCATTTATAAAAATCACAATTTAAACAATTATTTTTTTAAAACGGTTGAAATCAAAGTTGTACAAATTTTTTTTTCTAAAATTTTTGTAAAATTCCCGACCAAAAAATAAATTCACTGTCATTTCCCGGCTTTCCCCAGTCTCATAAAATTCCCGGTCATTTCCCGGTTTTCCGGTCCATCGGCCACCAGCAAACAATGAACTTTTTGTTGAAGATTCCTAGTTTTGCATTCAATAATTAAACTCTTTTGCAGAAAATTCGTCTCTTTTGGAAAAAAATATCAATTATTTTATAGAAAATCCAACTACTTCTACAGCGAACAAATGAACAGATTCAAGAAAATAAATTCGAAAAAATGAATAGGGAATTATTTATATTTAAATTCTATATTATTGGGACAATTAGAACAAGAATTTCGCATGTAAATCCTTCATGGATCGACGCTTTCAATGATCATAGCTCATTACTTGCTGATTACAGAAGCGCTATTGCAAAAAATAACTTCCTTGGAAGGTCCCTTTTTCATATATGATTAAGGTGATTAGGCGATCTTGAATGTAAACTTACTCATCAGAACATTCCTTTCATGTTCTGGGTTCTCACAAGTGCGGAAAAAATGTTTCTTGAATAATCGCCAAGATTTCTCCAACAGTAATCAATTCTTTTCTTCCTCGAGTTTAAACTATTTGTCAGAGAAATCGGAGAAAGATAATTACAGAGGGAAGAGGCAACCCTGATCTACTCTTCGCACGAGTATTTTCTTTTCTATCAAATTAAATTACACTTTAAAATTATGCAGTAACTAAAGGTGACTTGTACTCACATGAAAAAGAGGCCAATAATCTCAATCAGGGTGGCGGAAGAACTTCTTTATTAAAATTCCCTGACTTTTCCCTGATTTTAGTTATACAATTTTCCATTTTGCTTCATCATTAATATTCAAAGACTACCGTTTAATTCTAGTAACATTTGTAACATCGAATCTTTTATAAAAGGAATAAAACCATCTAATTTCATATTCAAATTTTTAATTTATTTATATTTATTGAAAAAATTAATTTTC
Source organism: Belonocnema kinseyi (assembly GCF_010883055.1). NCBI lineage: Eukaryota > Metazoa > Arthropoda > Insecta > Hymenoptera > Cynipidae > Belonocnema > Belonocnema kinseyi. Next base: position 79,251,122 of record NC_046661.1, on the reverse strand, counting down.
TAGAATTAAAAATTTATTTTTAATCTAAAATAACGATTTTTCCAAAGAAATGTTGAATTTCAATAAAATAGTATAACTTTCCACAAAATAATTAAATATTTTAGGAAATTGTTTTTAAATTATCAAGAAATAGTACAATTTTCAACTATTTAAAAACATTTTTTTTAGGAAATTGTTAATTTTTTAACCAAAAAGGTGAAATTTTAATCCAAAAGGAATCGAAACTTCAAATAAGAAAAATTAAACTTGAAAAAAAATACTTATTAACAAAAAAAATTTTTTAAATAAAAAATTGTAATCCTATAAATATAAATATTCAATCCAAAAGGAGAAATTTGATGCCCAAAGATGACAAATGTTAAAAAAAAACAGTTGAGTTTCCGACAAAAAATGACTTTTTATTAAATTAGTTAAATTTTCAACATAATAATTCACTTTTCAAGAAAATAGTTGAATTTCAATCTAAAAGGACGAATTTTTTAAAGAAGGAAATTAAATTTGAACCAAAAACTGTTCTATTTTCAACTAAATATGAGTTTTAAACCAAAAATATGAATTTTGTATTCAAGAGAACAAATTTCCAACAAAACAATTCAAATCATGACAAAAAGATTACTTTTTAACCAAATAGTACAATTTTCCACAAAATAATTGAATTTTTAACAATATTGTTGATTTTTGAGGAAATTGTTCAATTTTTAACTAAAAAGATGAATTTTTAATCCAAAAAGAAATAAATTTTAAAAAAAGGGTAAACCTGAAGAAAAGAAAACGACTTCATAACAAAATAGCTTAAATGGAACATTATAATTGAATTTTAAACCTACAAACATGAATTTTCAATTTTCTAAGAAAATAGTTTCAAGTTTGTAATCAAACAGTAAAATTTGCAACAAAATAATTAATTTTACTGCAAAATAGTTGAATCTTTAGCCAAACTGTTGAAATTTCAACACACAAAGATGAATCCTTAACAAAAAATATAATAGTTGATATTTAGTTTTGAAAAGTTTTATTTTTACAATTACCTGACTTTCCCCTGATTTTACGTGACCAATTTTCCATTTTCCTTCACCATTAATATTCAAAGAATAGAGTTTAATTCTAGTAACCAGTAACTAGTATTTATTTTCATCGGAAAATATTACTTTTCTGCTATTAGAGATTAATTTTAAATCCTAAAGTACGATTTTTAAAAAGAACTGTTGAATTTTCTAATAAAAAAGATCAAATTCTAAGACAATAGTTTTCAAATTTAAAAAAAAATTAATTTTCCACAAAATAATTAAACCTTTAAGGAAACTGTTGATTTTTCAACAACAACAACAATTTAAGGACATCGTTTTCAAATTATTATGAAATATTACAATTTTCAACAATATAATATAATTTTCAATTTAAAACAAAAAAGGTGAATTTTCAAATCCAAAGGAACCGAATTGTTAAACAAAAAAGATTAAACTTGAAAAAAAATACTTTATAACAAACAAGTTTTAAAAAATAAATAATTTTAATCTTATAAATATAAACATTTAATCTAAAAGTAGGAATTTTATGTCTAAAGAGACAAATGTTTAAAAAAACAGTGAAATTTCCGACAAAAAAAGACTTTTTAACAAAATAGTTGAATTATTAGGCAAATTTTTGAACTTTCAGCCAAATAATCGAATTTTCAATATACAAAGTTAAATTTTCATTCTAAAAGGACGAATTTGCGAACAAAAATATTCAATTTAAACCAAAAACTGTTTTATTTTCAACTAAATAATTCAATTTTTTAAAAGACATGAATTTTAAACAAAAAATATGAATTTTTAATTCAAGAGAACAACATTTCTGTCCATGTAGAGAAATTTTTAGCAAAATAGTTCAAATTACGACTAAAAAGAACACTTTTTAATCAAATAGTACCTTTTCGGCAAAATAATTGAATTTTCAACCAAAAATGAATTTTTAATCCAAAAATGAATTTTTAATCCAAATAGAAACGAATTTAAAAAAAAGGTAAACTTGAAAAAGAATAACTTCATAACAAAATAGTTCAATATTTAACAAAATACTTTCATTTTAGAAAATAGCCAAATTTTCCACGAAGCAATTACAAATTTACCAGAAAATAATTAAATTTTCCACAAAATAATCAAATTTTCCACAAAATAATTAAGTTTTCAATAAAATTGTTAAATTTTTCAAACAAATTATTGAATTTTAATCCTATAAAGAGGAATTTTCAATCCAAAAGCAAGAATTTTCTGTCCAAAGAGACAAATGTTTAACAAAACTCTTAAATACTTGACAAAAACACATTATTTTTTAACAAAATAGTTCCATTTTTAACATTATAATTTTGAAAAAATTACGTTTTCAATAAAATTATTGAATTTTTTCGACAAAAAATGACTTTTTAATATAATAGTTAAATTTTCAAAATAATAATTCAATTTTCAACAAACCAGTTGAATTTTAAGGTAAAATATTGAATTTTCAAAGAACAAACACAAATTTTCAACCAGAAAAATGAATTTTTAATCAAAACGGAAAAGAATTTTTAAATGAGAAAGATTAACGTTGCAAAAAGAACTAGAAAAATGACTTTTTAACAAAATAGTTAAATTTTTAACAAATTTACCACAGAATAATTACGTTTTCAATCAAATTGTTGACTTCTAATTCTATGTGGATTAATTTTCAATTTACAAAGAGGAATTTTCTAACCCAAAAAAAGACTTTTTAACAAAAAAGTTAAATTATGTACATAATAATTTAATCTTCAACAAAATAGTTAAATTTTTAGGGAAATTGTTGAATTTTCAAACAACAAACATGAATTTTAAAGCAAATGATCGACTGTTTAACCTACGAAGATAAATTTTTAATCCAAAAGAACAGAAAAATTTCAAATGAAAAAGATTAAATTTGAACAAAAAACAACAATAAAAATGATATTTTAACAAAATAGTTAAATTTTTTTAACAAAAAAGATGAATTCTTAATTCAATAGAATGACTTTTCTATCCATGCGAACAAATTTTCAACAAAACAATTCAAATTAAGAACAAAAAAGGTTACTTTTTAAGCAAATAGTAGGAATCTTTTTGGCAAATTGTTGCATTTTCAACAAAAAAGGATGAGTTTTTAATCTAAAAGAAAACGAATTGTTTAAAAAAGTTTAAACTTCAAAAAAAACTTACTCTGTTTCAGAATACTTAAATTTCTAACAAAATAACCAAATTTCCCTCAAAGCAATTATAAATTTACCACAAAATAATTAAATTTTCCATAAAATAATTACGTTTTCATCAAAACAGTTGAATTTACGACAAAAAAGATGAACTTCAAAAAATAGAGTGATTTTCCACAAAATAGTTGAAATTAAAAAAAATTTTTTGAATTTTCAAACAAAAATTTAAATTTTTCATCCAAAAGGAAATGAATATTTAAAAAAAGGATTAACTTGAAAAGAAAAATGACTTTATAACAAAATAGTGAAATTTTTAACAAAATAGTCCAATTTTATACAAATTAATTATAAATTTAACACAAAATATTTATGTTTTCAATAACATTGCTAAATTTTTAACCAAATTATTTAAGTTTAATCCTATATAAATGAATTTTCAATCCTTTTTCTTTCAAAAGTGAGTAAAAATAGACCAAAAAAAAAAGTTTTAAATCCCAAAGATTTAAAAATTGACGTATTTTTAAGATTTATAAAAAGAATTTCAGTTGAAAATCTTTCTATAAACGAATACTTTGATTAGACACTCCCAATTTACAATTTCGAATTCAACTTCCTAAAGAGTCCTAAAGCGTCCTAAAGAGTCGCGAAATCCTATTTTTCTGGTCAATCTTGCGCTCTATATACGCAACGCGATCAATGAGGCGTTGCGCTCTACGTGCGACCCAGATGTCTCATTATTTATGATTATTCCACAAGATTCGAAAAAATTTGTGGTCAGTCAATGATCCAATAATCCGGAAGAAAATTATTTTTAAAACTACTTATATTGATTCTAAATCCATTCAGATTCCACATTTATGAACGAAAAGGCGGATCCGGAGGACTCATTTTGGCGATCCCCTCCCCTGATATTAAAAAACCAAATACAATTTAAAAATTTTTTACCTGAGTTGAACTGCTTTGATAAATATTCATTATCAGGGTGGCAACTTGAGTCGGAAACCGGGAAAGACCAGAAAATGCCCGGGAATTTGCAGAAAAATAGAGAAACAATTTTCTCAATTTTTTCAAAAAATGCATTTATCAAGTTTTAGATTACTTTTCATTTATCTGACTTGGAACAGGGCATTTTTTTAAAAGAATTATTATTCGGATCTAGAAGAAAGGAATTTTTAAAAAATCCTTGTTTAAAGTCAAAATCCGTCACAATTTGAAAGTTCCCTCTTCCAAATTTTAGGTAAAGAATAAAGAAAATAGTTTAAGTAGTTTTTAGAGTAAAATTAATATTTTCAGAAGAAATATTTCTTAATTAAAATAGAAAGTATCAAGGTTGCCTTTTTAATAAAAAAAAATGTCGGTCATTTCTCAGTTTTTTCCCGGGTTGAAAACATTTTTCATGATCAACTAAATTTAAAAAATCTAACTCTGAAGCCAAAGATTTTTTCATTGAAAATCATAAAACCTGAGCTGCCAATTAAAGTTCTTACAGTCGAACTTTTGTATTTTAAACTTTGAAATCTGATGTTTTAAAGCTTTTTAATTTAAAAATGTTGCATTTAAATGCTCAATAATTCACATGTATAACATGGAAGCTACTAACACTTTTCGACTGAAATTTTTTTAATTAAATGCAGTTAAGTTGCCAAATTAAGAATTTTAAGCTTTCATACATTATAGAGTTCAAAACTATATCCTTTGAAGCAATTTTAAGCTAGAAAAGTTAAAAATTGAACGATTACATTCTTTTAATAATGAGAACACTTCTTGAATTAAAAATGAAATGATTTTTATTATAAATAGTTTAAAAACCCTTAAAATGGTTCAAAATTTTATTTCAAAATCTTGAAACATGTACATGTTATTTTACATTTGTTCAAATTTTAAATTATTTTAAAATTTTTTCCAGGACTTCTCACCATCTTTTTAAATGATTCGAATTTTTCCTATTCATTTTTTTTAATTCTGCCAAATAAAAAAAATGTCTTTAAGATCTTCCACATTTATTTTTGATAATTTTGCAAATTTTTCTAAATCTTTTTAAATATTCTCTTAACATTAATTTTTCAAAATAAACATTTATTTTTAATTTTCCTAAGAAATGTTTTTTTTTATTCTTCTGAAGCCTTTCAAAATTCCTACAAAGTTTCTACATTTTTTGTTGGAAATCCCGCAAAATCTATATTTGATTTTAGATTAGACTGTAGTCTATTTGCATCGGGATGTTGGTACAAATAGCCGGATTTTTTAGGTTTAAATTATTTGTGATCATTTCAAATTTTTTATTAATTTTGAATTTTTCAAAACTTCTAAATGTGTCTACAACTTACTCGAATTTTTTCTAAGAATAGCAGGTGTTTAGATGTTTTTTATACATAAAAAGTCAACAAATTAAATTTTGTTTAATAGACCAATTGGAATTGTAACGTTTAAAGTTCAGTTTTTTGTTTAGTTTTAAATATTTCATTTATAATTACTGTTTTCCGGTCGGTTTTAGTTAAAAATTCAACTACTTGGTTAAAAGTTAAACTCTTTTGTTAAATAATAATTTTTTATTTGAAGATTCATCATTTGAATTGTAAATTCATCTCTGGTTAAAAATGTAACTACTTTGTTGAAAATCAATTTTTAAACTAAAAATTTAACTATTTCAGTAGAAAATCGAACTATTAGCTGAAAATCCGTTTCTTTCTCAGTTAAGAATTACATTTTTAACAGAAAATTTAACTTTTCTATTTTTGTTTAAAACTTGATATTTTTTATTTCAAAATTAAACTATTTGTTTGAACATTTATGTACCATGTGGAAAATTCGTCTTTTTTGTAGACAATTCATCTTTATGGTTGAAAATTTATATTTTTGTATAAGGTTTAATTATTCCAATGGAAGACTCATCATTTTAGTTAAAAGTTCATCAGCTTAGTTGAAAATTAATTTTTTCAATTGATTATTATCTGTTCTATTTTTAATTGAAAAATGATTTTTCCTAGTTAAAAATTCAACTATTTCCTTTAAAATCTACGTATTTTGTTAAAAAAATCGGTCTTCTTTTTATATAAAATTATATTTTTATTTAAAAACTATTCTTCCAGTTTAAAAATTCTTCCTTTTCGGTTGAAAATTCCAGTATACCAGTTATAAATTTATCATTTTAGTAGAAAATTAATCGTTTAGGTTTGAAATAAAATTGCTTGGTAGAAATTTTTTTCAACTGAAAATTTAACTATTATTCCAGTTGAATATTCCATATTTTAGTTGAGAATTCATCTCATTAATTGAACATTCACTTTTTGACTAAAAATTTAATTTTTGGTGAAAAAAATATCTTTTTAGTCTTAAATTCGTCTTTTTTGGTATAAATTAATCTTTTTGATTGAAAATTCATAATTCTGGTTTAAAATTCAACAACTCAAGTTAAAGATTTATAATTTTAGTTGAAAATTCATCACTTTGTTTGAAAATGTAACTATTTTCTTTAAAGATAGGTTTTTCTGTGGAAAGTAATTTTTATAATTGAACTTATTCCAATTGAATATTCCATAGTTTTAAATGAAAATTTTTCTATTCGATTGAACATTAACTTTTTTCATTTAAAAATTAATTATTTAGGTTTTGGTTGACAATTTATCTTTTTCAGTAAAAACTAATTTCTTACATGAAAATTCAACTACTTCAGTTAAAAATTCATAATTTTAATTGAAAATTTAGCATTTCGATTGGAAATTGAACTATTTTCTTCAAAATCCGTAATTTTCTTGAAAATTAATGTTTTGTTAATTTTGTTGAAAATTCCTTTTTTTAAGAAGAATGATCTCTTCAATTAAAAATTCAACTATATGCTCAAAAATGAAACTGCTTCGTTAAAAATTAAATGTCTTTGTTGAAAATTCAGCTCTGGTTAAAAATTCGTTTTTAATACTCAACTGTTTGACTTAAAAATTCAACTATTTCGTTGAAAATTCTATTATTTTTGTAGAAAATTCAACTATTTAATTAAATATTAACTTTTTGTTTGAAAATTAATATTTTAGGTTTGAAAATAAAAAAATGTTATAGAGCTTTGTCCCTTCTTCATAGAAAATGCAAAAATTCATGTTCAAATTTAAATTTCGTTGTTAAAAATTCATTTTTTATTCAGATTCAGTAGTTCAGTTGAGAATGAAAGTATTATTTTTTGCCGATTTTATTATTTTATTGAAAACTGAACTGTTTTTTTTTTTTTTTAATTCGTAGTTTCAATAGAAAAATTGTACTTTTGGATTAACAATTGAACTAGAAAATAAGATTTTTCATTCAATAAAGAAAAATAATTTCATTCAAAATATAGAAATTTCAACTAAGGAAAGAGCAGTTGAATTATACTTCATTACCTCGTTCTCGAGATTATAACTTGTAGTACCATTTTGGACTACGTGAAAGTTACACCTTTAGCTCTATACTCATAGGAAGAAAAAAGTCACGTGATCCCGTCCCTCATCCATAATCCTCATTCATTTTGTGTGTGCGTGAATGTTAACACCTTGTGAGAGTTGAAGCGTACATTTTCGTTAATAATCGCGAATTATTGAACGAAATATGCATAAAAATTGGATGATAAAAGTGTTGGAGGACGACGGCGACGAGAAAGACGACGTATCGCGAAAGATTAAGGGCATGTGAAACTTAGATAATTGTCGATTTTACCAGTTTCAGGTTCCCCCGGCTTTATTTCTAGAATAATAAATATTTTGTCTTAAAAATTTGGGAAATGATAGCGAACATGCTAACGGACGTCCCCATACACTTTTTTTTTGTTTTTTTATCAAAAAAAATTTTGATATTGCTAACGTGCGTGTATATTTCGAGGTTATGTGTGTTACAATTCACCCGAGCGTTACTTCCAAACTACACAATATTTTTGGCCGAAAACTTTGGACTTACAAATAAAGATAGTAAATAATCTCCCGGAACTAACCTTGTTTGCAGGCAATCAAAAAAGTTTATTTCATAAATAATTTCCAGATTATTGGAAAGGCAGAGATGAAAAACGGCGTAACCTCAAAATAATGCATATGCATAAAATTTTTATTTAGCACAATAAATTTTTTTGTTATTATCCCTCAAAAAAGAGTGCGGGTACGTCCGTTATGATATTTTATAGCATCTCCGAATTCAGTTTTTACAAATTTTCATTTTTGTGGAAAAAAGCCGGGGAAACTGTAAGTATCGCATGCCCTTAAGAGGTTTCATGAGTGTGCAACAGTTCTCGGAATTAGCCTCCCAGCACCTCGTGGTGAGGAGTCTGAGGAAGACTTGCTCCGTAGATTACAAGCCCCGTTTATCAGCAAAAGACAAAATCATGGTAAGTAAAAAATCAAAAAATAAAATAAAAATAAATTTAAAGAAAGGAAAAAAAATGAATTGACATAACCTCAAATTGATGAACTTGCACGTGAGGCAAGTCGAATCAAAAGCTACCTGGTGATCTTGCACGAGAGGCAAGAGAAGGCAGAGTTCAATCGATAAGCTTACACGAGAGGCAAGATATCGATAATAAATACATAAATAAATGATAAAGAAAACAGAACTTATCCTCCTTCGAAAAATGCCTTAGGGCATAATTAATTATTAGCTTAATGAAGAGGTGGATGGCTATCAAAGAAAAAGGCCTCGACCAAGAGCTCGCAGAACAATTTTTGTAAAAGTAACAGTACTCCGGCATATTAGAAACACCAACCTGCAATGCAGAAATTAAATTTACCCTCTTTGAGTCAGGACAAAAGGGAGATGAATATTTCGTGGGATACCAGAAAAGACTGGCTTCCGCGGTAGTCGCCTTAGGTATCGCACCAGGATTGCGTTTATTCAACCAGGCCTTACCAAACCCGTCAAGAATGTCACCAAAGAGAATAAAACTGGGAAATTGCTGTTTGGCGAGAAACTGTCCGAGCAGTTCAAAGAGGTGAGGTCGATAGAAAAGATTGCCCAAACTCTGAGGAAGCGCCCAATGGATAAGTTGAAGACATACAAGTAGCCTGCGAGACAAATGAATTCAAACTGTCAAAGCCAATGCCAAAAAGGCAACAACTAGCACTCGCAATCGAAAGGACAAGCGAGACGACAACCATCGAGAGGAGGATACTCGAACCAAGTTTACAATCACGGACTTCAACCCTACCAGAGCCAAACCAAGAGGAGAACTCCTAACAAAAAGTACTAAATGTAGATACAGTAGCGGGAAATTTAAAGCGTTTCGTAACACAGTGGCACGAAATTTCAACCGATCGCTTTATATTGGAGGCCATATCAGGGTTTAAGATCAGTTTTCATGAAAAACCTTTTCAAACAGTTCCTCCTGAAATTAAAGTTCTTTCAACAAAAGAAAGGGCTTCGATGGAAAAAGAGATTGGAAAATTGTTAAAGAAAAAAGCTGTTCGCAAATGTGATCCGGTTCAAGGTCAATTTCTTTCTCCGTTCTTCCTCGTAAGAAAGTGAGACGGTACAAATCGTTTTATCATTAATTTAACAGAGTTAAATATGTTTATTACCACGGAACAATTTAAGCTCGAGGATCTTAGAACAGCGATAAAAATGTTGACAAGCGAAACCTTTAAGTGCACGATCGATTTAAAAGATGCGTATTTCTCGGTGCCGATTAACGAAAATTCCAGAAAATATTTGATATTCAGTTTCGAAGGCTCACTTTTTGAATTCGTATGTCTCCCCTTCGGACTTCGGAATTCCTACGAAGAATGCGAAAAGAATGTAAAATATACATTAGGAACACTAGAGTCCTTAGGTTTTGTCATAAAGTATGAAAATTGCCAATCAGAGCCGCGAAAAGTTTGTAAATTTTTAGGGTTTTTACTGAATTCCAACAAATTAACTGTGGAACTCTCGAGAGAGAAAAGGGAAAAAATTAAAAAGTCTTTACTCAAAGTCAAAAAATAACGAAGCATAAAAATTAGAGACTTCGCGCAATTGATCGGGAATTTAGTTGCAGCATGCCCCGGAGTAGGATTCGGTTGGGCCCATACAAAAATTTTGGAGAGAGAAAATCTTGGCCTTAAATTTGACAAAAGGAGATTACGATTCTGTCATGAAAATCCCTTACTCAACTCATGAAGACATAAACTGGTGTCTCAATAATATAGATTCAACTTATAATCCAATTCTCACCGGGTGTTACGATATGAAAATTTTTACAGAAGCATCTACATCCGGTTGGGGGACCTGGTGTAAAGGGAAAGATGTATTCGGATTGTGGTCCGTCACTCAGAAAAAATTTCACATTAATATACTTGAGTTACTTACGGTGAAATTGGCTTTAGAAGTCTTTGCAAACGGAGAAAGAAATTGCGAAATATTGTTAAGAACAGATAACACTACCGCAATGTCTTATGTTAATCGGATGGGGGGCGTAAAGAACGAGCATTTCAACACCCTGAGTAGCGAAATTTGGGAATGGCAACTTAAAAAGATAAATGGTTAACCAAAATCATAATAGAAAAGTATAAATAAAGTAGAATTAATCGCCTTATTATACTCAATTTAAAAAATTGTATTATTAACAATTATTTATTAAAAAAATTAATTATTTAAAAATCTTAGTTAAAAATTGAAATATTTGTTTAAAAACGTATGTGTTTTTTTGAGAATTTATCTTTTTTCGTAAAAAAGTAACCTTCTTGATTGAAAATTCAACTATTTGTTAAAAAATATACGTATGTTGTTGAAAATTTGTGTTTCTCGTAAAAATGTAATCTTTTTGGTTGAAACTTTATCTTTTCTACTGGAAAATTAATCTTCTTGGTTGAAAATTCAATTATTTGGTTTAAAATGTATGAATTTTGTTGAAAATTCACCTTTTTTTGGTAGAAAATTAATCTGTTTTGCAAAAAGCTCATCTTTTTGGTAAAAAATTCAACTGTTTGGTTGAAAATTAATCTTTTTAGGTTTATGATTGAACTATTTTATTGAATATTCGTCTTTTCTGGTAGAAAATTAATTTTGTTGTTGAAAATTTAACTATTTGGCCAAAAGTGTGTGTACCTTGTCAAAAAATTGGTTGTTTTTTGTAAGAAAAATATTTTTCTTGGTTGAAAATTCAACTATTTGCTTAATAATGTATGTATTTTGTTGAGAATTAAACGTTTTTGGTAGACAATTAAGATTCTGTGTTTAAAATGTATCTTTTGGTAAAAAATTAAACTATCTGGTTGAAAATTCAAATTCATCTTCTTGAAAAAAAAATTAAACTATTTGATTAAATATTCAATTGTTTTATAAAAAGCCCTTCTCTTTTATTAAAAATTTAACTTCTTGATTAAAAATTATCTGTTTTGGTTGAGGCTTCAACTATTTTGTTGAAAATACGTCTTTTCTGGTAGAAACTTAATCCTTTGCTTGAAAATTCCAGGTCGATTGTTTTTTAATCTAGTCAAATCTAGCAGAGAGAAAATAATATAACAATTATTCAAATAAAAATAACAAAAGTAAAAAGGAATATTAACAAACAAAAAATTGTATTACAAATTTGTCAGTACAAATGAATACTTTGATTCTCACAAAAAAGTGAAACAATTTATTGAAAAAAATATGTACATTTTTACGTCCTCCTCGAATTTAGAATTTTTTATCCTAAAGCTAATAATTCTCAAAATTGTATTCGCTGGACCGGGAAATGACCAGGAATGTTTGAAATCGAAAAAATTCGGGAAATGCCAGAAAATTTACCTTCTGATCGCGAAATTTATCAGAAAAAAATCTATTTATTAATCATTTGAAATTATGTAAATCTCAAGTCAAATGATATAAATAACATTTTAGATAACTTCGATTTCTACTATTTTTTAATTTCAAGTTCATTTTTCAAATATTTAAGTTTAAAAATTTTTCATCTTAGGTTTTCTAAATCTAACGATAAAAATTGAGCTGTTTCAATTATAAAGTCTTAGTAATTAAACGAATGTAAAATTTCCATTAAAAATTTATAAACTATTGTCTACTTTTAATTACTTTCAAATTAATAGTTTCATAAATAAACGTTTTTATTCCATTTAAAATATTACATGTGTGCTAATTAAAAAAAGGAAATATTTCAATATTTAGCAAAATTGGGCTGTTTCTTTAAAATTAGCAAATATGTAAAAATTAATAATTTAAAATTAAATTATTTCAAATAGAAAACCTTAAACCGTTAAAATATCAGAGTGCTAAATTTAAATTTTTAAACTTAAAATTTTATGTAAAAGTAAAAATTCAATAATTATTGATTGAAAACGACTTAAAATTAAAATTATTTATATTTGTTAACCAGAAATCTTTCAACTGTTCAATTTATAACAGTTTAAAAATTTTTATTTCAAAATGGTATAACTTAATCTCATTTAATTTTAAAGTCTTCAATTGCCTTAAAATCTATCCGATTTTTTCAACATTTTCCGCAATCTTTTGACATTTTGTCAAATATTGTCTCAGAATTAATTTTTCAAGATAAAAATCACTTCTAATTTTCCCAGAAATCTTATCAAAGATTCTGAAACTGAAATACATTTAGAAATAATTTATAGTTCGCCTAAAATCTTTCAAGATCCTGCAAAATGATAGAAAAAGATATCTCAAAATTTGCCAGATTTTTTTCGGCAGTTTTAGAAATCCATTTAAATATTCGATCAAAATTAATTTTTCAAAATAAAAATCATTTGAATTTTTTCCAGAAATTTTGTTTAAGTTTTTCAAAATCTTTTCAATGAAAAATCATTAAAAAGTTTCCCATGAATTTTAATAAAATTTTGTATTCTCTTGAAACCTTTAAATATTCTTAAAAATCTTGCTTTTTGAGAAACATTAAAATATATACATTTTGTTTTAAATTGTTTGAAAACTTGAGGTTTAAATTATTTTCGATTCTTTTCAAATCATCTAAAACTACAAAAAATATTTCTAAATAATTCAGATTTCCTAAAATCTGTTGAGATCCTGAAAAATGATCAAAGTTATCTTAAAATTGAAACATTACAAAATTCTTAAAAAGCTTAATTTTAAAAATCTTAAAAAATCAACATTCTGTTTAAATTTCTTTTTAAATCTTCTCACGATTTAAATTATTTTCGGATCTTTCCAAATTTCCAAAACTTGTTTAAAATATCTTTAGAAACAATTTAAATGTTTTCTCAAATCTTCCACATTTCAAGAACCTGCAAAAAAATTGTCCCAAAATCTTCCAGAATTTTTTCGATATTTTTAGAATATTTTTGAAATACTAATATCTTATTTCGAATTTTTAGAAATCTTTTTAAATCTTTTTACATATTGTCTCAAAATTAAATTATTTAAATTTTTTCCAGAAATCTTAACAAACGCTTTTTAAGCTTTACAAAATTCTAAAAAAAAGCTTCTAGAAATTTGAGAAATTTTAGTTTTAGACATTTTTAGAAATATTTTGAATTTTTAAAAAATATTCTCTTAAAATTAATTTCTCTAAAAAAATAATAAAGTTTTGCATTCTTTTGAAACATCTCAACATTCTTCAAAATCTTCTAAACCTCTTGATCGAAATCTTCGGATATACATATTTTGTTTTAAACATTTCGAAATTTTGTCAATAAAAAATCATTTTAAATTTTCGAATGATCTCGATAAACTTTTTTATTGTGTTGAAATTTTTCAACATGATTACAAACATTCTTTTCTTAAATCTTTAAAAATATACATTGTGTTTAAAATTGTATGAAATCATCTCGAAATTTTAATTATAAATATTTTATAAATATTTAATAATCTAGTAAAATAAAAAAATTGTATTGAAATCTTTCAAATTCTTTTTCGGCATGTTGAGAAATCTTTTAAAATCTTTTTAAATATTCTCTAAAAATTAATTTTTCAAAATAAAAATAATTTTAAAATTCCCCAATAAACCTTAGCAAAACTTTTTTGTTCTTTTGAAACATTTGAAAATAAAAAAAAATTTCTAAACCTTTACGTTCCAGATCTTCAGATATCTATATTTTGTTAAAGACTTTTTCAAAATCTTGTCAATAAAATTTTTTTTATGTTTCCAGGAAATAAAAACATTATTCTTCTGAAACCTTTCAAAATTCTTAAAAAGCCTTTTTCCGAAATTATTATTCTCATAATATTCTCATAATTTAAATAATTTTCGAATCTCTCCAATTACGATTTAAATTATTTTCTAATTCAAATCTTCTAAAAGTTTGAAATATGTTTCAAAATGATTCGAAGTTTTCCTAAAAGCGTTAAAGATCTTTCAAAATAAAAAAAATTTTCTTTAAATCTGCCAGATTTTTTTTGAAATAAGAATTATTTAATGTTTTTCCAAAAAACTTGGCAACTTTTTTTTTGAACCTTTCAAAATTCTTAAAAACCTTCTAAAATTTTTGCTCAAAATTTTCAGAAATCTACATTTTGTTAAAAAATTTTGGAAATCTTTTCAAGATTCAAATTATTTTCGAACTTTTTCAAATCTCTTAAAATTTGAAATATCTTTAGAAATAATTCAGTCTTCCTCAAATCTTTTAAGATGCTGTAAAATTTCAAAAAATGTCCTAAATCTGCCTTTATTTTTTCGAGATTTTGAGAAATGATTGTAAAATATTATCTCTCAATTAAATCATTACAAAAATTTCCAAAAATCATAAATTTTTTAAAAGTTTTTCAAAATTCTAAAAAAAAAAGTTTCCAACATTTTTTTTTGCAATCTTCAGAAATCTAGATTATGTATTAATTTTTTTAAACCCTTTCAGTAAAAAATCATTTGAAATTATACGATAATTCTTGAGAAATTTATTTTTCAAAATGCTTAAAAATATTTTCGAATATTCTCTTTAAAATTAATTTTTCAAAATAAATGTTATCACAAATTTTTAAAGAAATCTTAACAAAATTTTGTATTCTTGTGAAACAATAGAAATTCTTCAAAAACTTTTAAAAGCTTTTAGGATGATCTTAAGAAATTTGTTCATTCTCTTGAAATCTTTAAAAAAAATTTTAAAATCTTCTTTTATGAAATCTTTAAAAATGTACATTTCATTTATATTTTTTGAAACCTTTGCAAGATATAAATTATTTTAGAATCTTTCAAAATCTGGTAAAAATTTGAAATATCTTTAGAAATAATTTTGTTTTCCTTAAACCTTTCCGGATCCTTCAAAATAACAAAAATTTTATTAAAATCTGCCAGATTTTTTGCGACATTATTAGAAATCTTTTTAAAAAAATTTTAATCTTATTGAAATTTAAATTATTTTCGAATTAAAATCTTCTCAAGCTTTGAAATATCTTTAAAAGCAATTTAACATTTTTCTAAAATCTTTCAAGATCCTGCAAAATAACAAAAACTATCTTAAAATCTATCACATTTTTTTGGTATTTTTAGAATACTTTTGAAATGTTTTTAAATGGTTATAAGTATTCTCTTAAAATTAATTTTTTTTTAAAATAAAAATGACAAAAAAAATCCCAGAAAGTTTATCAATGTTATCTTTAAGCCTTTCAAAATTCTTAAAAAGCTTCTAAACTTTTTGTTCGAAATCTTCAGAAATCTACATTTTAATGTTAATTTTTTGGAATCTTTTCAAGATTCAAATTATTTTCGAAACTTTCTAAATCTTTTAAAACTTTGAAATATCTTTAGAAATAGTTCAAATTCTTCCTAAAATCTTTTAAGATTCTGTAAAATTTCAAAAAAAAATTCTTAAAATCTGCTCGATTTTTTTCTACATGTTTAGAAAGTTTATAAATCTTTTTAAATATTGCCGCAAAATTAAATCATAAATTTTCCCATAAATCTTAACAAATATTTATTAAGCCTTTCTAAATTCTAAAAAAAAAATCTTCCAAAAATGTTAGATATTTTAGTTTCAGAAATTTTTTGAAATGTTTTGAAATCTCTTTGAATATTCTCTTAAAATTAGTTTTTCCATAAATAAATACAAATTGGAAAATTTCCCGGAAATCTTAACAAAATTTCAATTATTTATTTTAAACTTTTCGAAATCTTTTCAATGAAAAATCATTTAAAATTTTCCATTGGATCTTGACAAAACTGTTTTTGGAAACTTTGCAAAAAAATTTAAAATCTTATTTTTCAAAATCGTCATAATATGAATATTGTAAGATAACATCTAAATCATTTCAACTTTATTCCGAGAATTTTGTTTTTCGTAAAAACAAATATCATTTTCTCACAAATTTTTGGCATTTTCCCGTCTTTTTCGAGGTAAAACAAAAATTCCTGAGCCGCTAGAGACCCGGTCTTAAATCCTTCAAATTCTAAATTTCTCACTCACGAATATTACGTCTCGAAATCATCAGAACTATTAGAATCGTCTTCTCCAACAAGCTCTCCTAAATTCTCAGCCGTTTTTGGCCCCAGATCTTCAGACTCTTCTGATAAATGTAGATTGCAGCCAATCATTTTTCGGATTAAATCGCCCCAAAGAACGTTATTGTTGCAGGCAGGACAAATTCCGTCGATAGGCAAGATCATTCCGTCGTCTTTCCAAAAAGACTTACCGAGGCAAAGAATGTGTGCAACAAGAAAACATCCAGGCGTGACGCAGGTTATTTTATCATCTTTTTCCACTGGCAAATCGCAGAGGAGGCAATAAAAAGTGCTGGGACCTGCTTGTGGTTCTGAGGATGATTGAGATTCCAACTGAACATCAGACTTCGATTTAGATTTAGATTTGGATTTATATTTTTTGGCTTGATCGGTCTCGAGCTTTTTTGAAATCACTGGACCATGAGTTATTGGCATATGCATCGGTGGAGAAATGCAAGTTACATATTTCATATAAAAATCATCATCGAGCCAGCGAACTGTTAAAGGAAGGCGATTCCAGGGACCGACGTTGAGCATGTTTGAGGCAACTTCCAGACAGTAATCGAAAACTTTTTGTCCTTTTTTTCGTGGTTTGAGATGTTTCAGACGACGACTGGATGTTGGGTGTTGCCAGGCCCACTCAAACTAGAATACATAGAATTAATTTTTATTTAACCCTTAAAGGGCATACTGGGTCTCAAACACCCAGCGACTTATTTGCGCTTTAACAAAACGTACCAAATTCAAGAAAATGGAACATATGGCGCCAGATTAACCAATGACATCAAAACCTATTTTTCTATGTCATTTTCACATAATTTTGATTTTTATAATTTTTATACACAGTTTAAGATCAATAAAATCGTTTAATCACCCAAAATACGGTGTTTTATTTTTCATTTAATTAAAGCATTTATTTTTTAGAATAAATACCTTCTTTGAAACGAACACTACAAGACTAATTTTAGTTTTGAAGCGCCGTATCTCGGAAGTATTCACATAAAATTTTAAGTTAAAATACGAAAAACTTAAAAAGTTATGAATTTTAGAGTGAAAGAAATCATTTTTAAATTTTTTCCCGAAAAAGGATTTTTTTAACTACTTTAAATTTCAAAAACTGTTATGAAGCCTTTTTCTCCTTAAACTAGATAGATTAAAAATCATTAATTGATTTTCTTGTAAAAAAAAACTATCCAATACCATTGGCACAGCACCCGTTTGAATACCCTTGGGTCCCTAACACCCATTATGCTCTTTATGTCATTTTACGGAAGTGTGTCCGTTAAGGTTTAACCCTTAAAGTGCATTGGGGGTCTTGGATACCCCAAAAAAATTCAAACACTTAGACGACGTACAAAATCTAACAAAATCGAGTAAGTGTCGCGATCTACCACTAATTGAGATCACTAATTTGAAGTTAAGTAGGAGGAGGGACTGAAGAGAACACGCCAAGTGTCACAAGCAGCAACTGCTCAAAGTAGACGTCTCAAAAAGGGAAAAAAGTGATTTTAGAGCAAACATCTTTATTGAAAAATTATTATAACAAAACGGTTAGCAGACGAAAATCCGTCACTTGCAATGTCAGAAATCTATGCAAGATGTTTATTATGCACCAAGAAGGAAGACAGAAAAACTCAAACTCGTGGCGGCTCTTGCATAAAAATCATATATACATCATTTTTTATGTTTCTCTTTTGTACTTCAATGTATTTCTTACTATTTCTATGTTAATTCATAAAAGCAGCAATATTGCAGTAATTTTTTTATGAAAACATAGTATCTTGAGAATTTAATTTTTGGGTCTAAATATTAAAAATTACGTTATTTATGAATTTTTTATTTTAACAATCCATTTTTTCATGTTTTTCTCAACAATTTTTTAAACAAATAAAATTTAATAAATCATTATAAAACCAAGTTGACTTTGAAGAGGACATATTAAACAATATCTGTTATTTTTTTTTGTAACCAAATATTTAATAACAGCTGAGCAAATCAGCTTTGAACACGCGGGGGTCTTTGATAACCAGTGTGCACTTTACGTGATTCCTGGGAATTATTCACTTTATGGGTTAAGGCAGTTGCCGCGCCAAAAGTCAGATAACTGCAAAAATACTTTTTCTATGAAATTAAGAATTAAAATATTATAACTGACGTTATTTCAAATAAAAAAAATTGTTGTATATTTATTCTTTGCATTTGGAATGCTTGAATGAATCTTGATATCAAAAAGATCTCTTTTAGATCGCAGTATTTATATGCGTCTGCATATTCTGAATTTTCTACTTAATTAAATATAGTTAAAGATTAAGTTACTCAAAACCTTGAAATAAATAAAAAAACTGCACACCTTTTTTCAGACATTTTTCTCTATCTCGCGTTGTTTTTATAAGAATAGGATTTTTGTTTTTATGTTATTTTTTATGGATAAAGCAAAATATCCTACAAGTCTTCTTTTAGATTTTTAAATAAAAATAAAATTACGGGTCGTATTGGAAAATAGTTAAACGAAATTTTGTAGGATTTTTCAAAAGCTATAATTTCTCTTTGAGATTTTTTTTTCGTAGTTTGCGCCATGTAATAAATTATTCCAAATTTTTATCTCTTTTATAGGTGAATAACTTTTTTCTATCAATTTTTTTCGTACTTTTTGTCGTTTTTGCCCAAATTTTTATTTTTAATGACATTTTTATGATTAAAGCCAAAAAACTACCAATCATATCAAAAAGTGATTCATAACCAATTTTTAGCTCCTTTTCGGGTAAATTTTTTTTTGTTAAATCATTTTTTTCGGAATTTCTGTCGGTCTTTCACAAATTTTCATTCTCAATGTTATTTTTTTACGAATTTTTAGATCTTTTTGAAACCACAATTTTTGTGTATTGATCTTTTTTCATATTCTGCATAGTTTAACCACAAATATAATTTTTTATTATTTTTTGTGCAATAACAATTTTAATTTTCGATTTTCCAAGAAAATCTAAAAATTTTGTTATGATAATTTTATAGGGCTTTCAAAAAGCAATGTATTTCTTCTTTTTACTTTTTTCATATCATGAGTTGTTTGGCTTCAAATTTTTATTTTCGATTGATTTACAAAATTTTGAAAATGCTATAACTCTGAGTATGTTTTTTTTATCGAAAAAAGTCATCAGGATAATTTGTTTGGCTTTCTAATTAGTTCTAATTGATTTTAGGATTCTGGGGGTCTCGAAACGTTGAGGTCCGTTGAAGAACTCTAGTGTCAAATCTCGGACAATTCTAATACTTTTTCAATCATAAATGTTGAGAATCTAAAAAAAACGTGAGTTGAAAGCATGTTTTATGCAATTAAATTTTTTCTGACCGACGTTTCTTACCAATTTTTGAAAAATGGTCGCATTTTAATATATGACGGCTTATTTTTTCCGGGAAACTATTCTCTATAACTCCACTGTTTCCAATTTCAAAAATAAATTTTTCTACGGCTGAAATCGTTGCAACAATTTATTTTTAGAAAAATATTTTTTTAAACAAATAATTATATTTTAAGATTATTTAGTTATTTTGAAAATTAGGAACAGTAGAGTTGTAGAGGATGTCTTTGTGGAAAAAATAAGCCGTCATTTGTTAAAATGCATTCAGTTTTCAAAAATTAGTAAGAAGCGACTGTCCGAAAAAGTTCACTTGCAAAAAACATGGTTAAAATTATTTTGTTTGTTTGTAAACTTTAACATTTTTCATAAAAAATAATGTTTTTTATTTTAAATCTAGTCGACATGACATCTACTCGCCGGGACATATAGTCGCAGGGAAAAATTGATTTTCTACTGAATAAGAGGAATTTTCAACCAAATAATTTAATTTTCAGCCAATAAGATCATATTTTTTTAATTTATAAATTTTTTAAACAAATAGTTTAATTGTTAAACCGAAACCAATCATTTTTCCACCAAAAATGAAGCAGTTACATTTTAATTGAGGAATATTATTATTCCATAAATAAATTAATATTTTACAAAACGTTTCAATTTTGTACCAAATAGATTAATTTTATACTAAATTGTTGTATTTTCAAGCCAAAAAGACCAATTTTCTTTAAAATACTAGAATATTCAATCCGAGTATATGAATTATAAAAAAAATTATTATTGAATTTTCAATTTAAAAAGATGATTTCTCAACGAAAAGTTTAAGAGATTATGTTTTAACAAACTCATGTTTGAATAAAATATAAAAAACAGTTGTCTTTATTTAAGAAAGACGAATTTTTAACAAAACACATACATTTTTAACCAAAAAGTTAAATTTTCTAACAAATCTTTTAACTTTTTCTACAAAGCAATTGGATTTTTACTATAAAACGTGAGTTTCTAATATAAAAATTTAATTTTCAATCGAAAAAGATTAATTTTTAACCAGTCTATTTTATTTTAAACCAAAACGTGTGAAATTTCGACAGAAAGAGATGAACTTTCAAACATAATACACACATTTTCAACCAAATAGTTGAATTTTCAGCCAATAAGATCATATTATTTTAATATCTAAATGTTTTTAAAACAAACAGTTTAATTATTAAGAATTAAATTCTGAACTGAAAATAGAGGAGTTACATTTTCAATAAGAATTAATTTTCAATAAATTAATTAATATTTTACAAGACGATTCAATTTTGTACAAAATAGATTAATTTTATACTAAATTGTTGAATTTTCAAGCCAAAGACACATTTTTCTATAAAATAGAAAAATGTTTAATCCAAGGATATGAATTATAAAAAAAGTTTATTTATAACAAATCAGATGAATTTTTCAAAAAAGTAGTTAAATTTTCATTTTCAAAAATTACTCTTCCACCGAAAAAAACGAATTTTCAACTAAAATTATGAATCTTCAACAACAATAGAAAAATGTAATAGTTTATGTTTCTACAAACACATTTTTGAATAAAAAAAATAATGAACAGTTGGCTTTACATAAGAAAGACGAATTTTTAACAAAACACATACATTTTTAAACAAAAAGTTTAATTTTCTACAAAATTGTTAAACTTTTGAGTCGATTCTACTCATTGTCTACAAAGAAATTGAATTTTTACTTGAAAATGTGCATTTTTCATTACAAACCTTAATTTTTAATCAAAAGGCATTAATTTTTACCCAGTCGATTTTATTTTGAAACAAAAAATGTGAAATTTTGACAGAAAGAGATGCATTTTTAAACAAAATAGATGAATGTTGAAAAAAAGTTTATTTTTCAATTTAAAAAAACTTAATCAAGTAAGAAAAAAATTGCAATCAAATTGTCTAAATTTTAAACCAAAAAGACGAATTTGATATAAAACAGTTGAATTTTTAACTCATCAATATGAATTACCAACAATTAAGTTTATTTACATTCAATCAGTTTGATTTTCAACAAAATGCTTGAATTTTCAGTTTCAAAAATTACTTTTTATCACACATAAAAAACTAATTTTTAACTAAAATTAAGAATTTGCAAAAAAAAATATCTTTTCAGAAACGAGCGGAACTCACAACCGAGGAGTTTTAAATTTTCATTCTAAAATGATAAATTTTCAAGGAAAAATATAATGGTTGGTATTTTATCAAAAAAAGTTACTAATTAAAAATTAAAGTGTTAAATTTAAATAACAAAGACGAATTTCCAACCAAACCGTTTTATTTTCAATCATGAAGTATGAATGTTTAACCTAATTGATGAATTTTTAGCAAATAAGATCAATTTTGAACAGGATAATAAAATTTTTAACAAAAAAAATGAATTATTAACAAAAAATTTAAGTTATACTTTTTAACCGTGAAAAATAAACTTTCAATCAAAAATAGTTTTATTTTATCGCGTTATATTAATTCAGGTGGAATTTAAGTCGACTGTGAAAACTGGGAATTTTCAAAAAATAACAGGAAAAAAAATGATAAAATTTAAATCAAATAAAATTTTTTTTCAAATTTAATAAAAATGTTTATCATAATAGACTAAAGAAGAATATATTAAATAAAAATTAAAGTTCATTTTTAATACTGGAAAAATGTTATGAAACATCTTCTTAATCGATCCGATATCTTTGTCAAATAATTGAAATCTTTGTAAAAAGTATGAAATCTTTGTCAAATATTTCAAGTCTTTGTAAAATTTTTGGGAAATCATTGAAATCTTTATCGAGTATTTAAAATATTTAGAAATATTTTCGAAATTGTGGAAATCTTTGAGAAATCATTGAAGTCCGTGAAAACTGTCGAATCTATCTGAAATCTTTGCGAAATATTTCAAATATTTTATCAATATTTCATAATATGTTTGAAATTATTGAAATCTTTAGAAAGTCATTTAAATCTTTTAAATCTATCGAAAATATATGCACTATATTTTTAATATTATATAAATATTTGAGCCTATTTTTTAATTTTAGAAATCTTTGGAAAATGATTGAAATGTTTGTGTAAATATTTAAAATCTATCCGAAAACTTTACGAAATATTTCAAATCTTTTAAATGCTTGAAAAATCATTGAAGTCTGTATAAAATACTTAAAATTTTTTTGAAACATTCAAAATATTTTTAAAATGTTTTATAACATTTTTTTAATGGTTGCAATCTTTGGTAAATCATTGAAATGTTTGCGGAATCTTTTTAATCTATCCGAAATCTTTGCAAAACTTTAAAAATCTTTGTGATATCTTTGGGTAATCATTGCAATTTTTGTGAAATCTTTGGAAATCTTTACGAAATATTTCAAATATTTTATATATATTTAATCGGATTTTTTAAATGATTAAAATCTTTTAAATCTATCCGAAATCTTGATGTTTGTAAGATCATTGAAATCTATATAAAATATTTAAAATATTTTTCAAATACTTGGTATATTTTTTTAATTGTTGAAATCTTTACGAAATCATTGAAATCTTTGTGGAATATTTTTAATATTTCGAAATATTTTCGAAATTGTGGAAATCATTGAAGTCCGTGAAAACTTTTTAATATATTCGATATCTTTGCGAAATATTTCATAATATTTTTGAAATTATATGTGTGTGTTTGTATGTATGTATGTGTTTATTTATATGTGTGTGTATATTCATTCTTTTTAGTCGAAACGCCTACAATGAAATTTGTTGTTAATGGCTCTTTTTTTGTCAAAAATTGTATTACTTGGCTCAAAACTGAATTATCTTCTTCAAAATTCGACAATTTTGTCAACATTCATCCTTTTCGTTAAAAAAATTCTTTTCTTTCGGTAGAAAATCAATTCTTTTGATTAAAGGTGCAAATTGTGGCCTGTTTTTGGCTTTGATTTAGATTTAAATGTTTCTTGAAAATTTGTCTTTTTTGTTTTTTTTAATTTTTTTCTGGATTTACATTTTATATTTCTTCAATTTTGCACATTTGGAATTGAAATTTCTTGACTTTCAATATGAGTGTGTGTGTGTTTATGTGTATGCATGCATGTATATATATGCATATGTGTATATGCATGTGCATACATGTATGTGTATTAAAGTACTAAGACAGGGTATATATACGAGTATATATATATAATTAAAAATTTGTTATAAGGACAACCGCAGGATTTCGCCGGGAGCAGAGTGCTAATCTGAAAAATTGCACCCGCTTCCAGCGAAATCGCGGTAAAATTTCAGCCATAACCACGTCTCACAACCGTGAGATAGGTGGTTACAGTCTGTAAAAGAATCAATACGACGATCCAGCAAAAGCCTCGTGCACCCTAAGAACACGGAGTGACCCAATGACAACCGCCTTCTGCATTTTTCCTGCAAGTGTTCTAGCATATTGTTGACACCCAGGGATGCTTTTTAGGCTATTGGCAAGTGAAAGCTTGATACCTCCAAGAGCGCCGATGATGAGGACGATCAGTTTAACAGAATATTCCGGGTACAATCGTTGCAACTCTCTTATAAGGTCTCGATACCTCTCTTTCTTTTCATTCTCCTTGGCTATGATGTTTTTGTCAGCTGGTGCCGAAAATTCGATAACGAACATGGTTCGCTTCTCGAAGTCAAGAAGAACCATGTCAGGCCTCGAGTGAGCAACAGAAACAATTGTCGAGAATATAAAGTTCCAGTATATGCGCCACTTCCCATTCTCGACGATTGACTCAATTTCGCTAGGACCATTTAGAGGAGCGATATTAAGGTGAATGCCGTAGGAGTGACAGAGATGGTAATAAAGTACTCTTTGTGCCGCATTGTGCCTTTGAATGTAGGTCGTTCCCGCGTGTGTTGGACAACTAGATAGTATGTGAGCTAAATGCTCGGGGTGTGCATGGCACGCCCTGCAGCTATCATCGGGAATGTCTTGGCTCAAAATGTGGCGACGGTATGTTAAGGTGGAAATGACACCGTCTTGGCATGCAAAAATGAAACCCTCTATACCCGACTTCAATCCGGGCGATTTAAGGAAAGCAAATGTTAGCTCACAAGACATTGACTGATCCTTCACATTTCTGTGGAAGATACCGTGCACCCTCTTATCGAGGAGCTGTTCACGAAAGTTTTTCTCTTGTGCTTTCTTAATCCGGGCTTTCAGGAGTGAGTACTCGAGATAGATTAGATTTGATGCATTTTGCTCACCCCTCATACTGAAGTCAATTCCGAGTGTTTCAGCAGCCTCCTCCGCTGCTTTGTAAAGAAATGCTCCTTGGCCCACTTCCTCATGATTCCTGACCATTTTAAGAAGAGGGTCTCTTCCATTTGCAACTCTATGTGCTGTACCCAGAATAATCCTGTTGTGAAGACATTCAAG
>NC_046661.1:79223338-79225752 GCF_010883055.1 Belonocnema kinseyi | reverse complement strand
TTTAAAAAGTTTGAATGGTTTTGAGAAGACTTTAAACAAGATGATTTTAACGACTGTCAGATATGACGTAGTTGTAAATCGACCCTTACATTCTGTTGTGTTTTCTGTAACAGTTTCGTTGTAACTCTGAAAGAGGTCGGTCATAGATATACTCGTTTGGGGAAAAGCCAAATAGAAAATTTTAAATTTTGTATAAATGCACTTTCTTAAAATTGTGCTTCGATATGCAGTTACTAGGAAATCTGGAAACGTACTTAAAGATAAGTAATTCATAACAATTCATTATAATTTTACGATAAAAAAAAGAAAAAAGAAATTTTAAACCTACAAACTAAAAATAACGCTGAAATTTTGAACCGGAGGGGGGGTTTGGTAACTCTCTTTTTATTGTAAATTCAAAGATGTAGGCCTAAAATAAACACAGAAAAAAATGTGTGTGTGTGTGTGTGTGTGTGTTTTTGTGTGTGTGTGTGTGTGTGTGTGTGTGTGTGTGTGTGTGTGTGTTTGTGTGTGTGTGTGTTTGTGTGTGTGTGTTTTGTTACGGTCTGAGAAGGCGGCCAGATACTAACTTCCATATATCACAACGCTGCTGAAGGCTGGTGACCTCAGCCTGAAAACGAAAACACAAACCCAAGACGACTCTCTCGGTTCCAGTTCTACCTCCTCCCTCTCCCAACCCTCCCTTATTAACTGAAGTTTTTGGTGGGACTGACGTTAGAACTACAATCTCCACCATATGACGATTTGATACTTAACTTTGACATGATTTCGACTCAGAAAATAAACTTATTGCATATAGGTGTTAGTTGGGCGTATAATCTAAACAATGAATAATATAAACTACAAAATATCCTCAGAAATGACTGAAATTTTTAATGACAAAAGGTATGCACACGGAAAATCTAAAGTTCATGTTTCAGGCGACGAATGGACACTGGGTGTTTGGAATGCTAGGGGAGTAAATGATCTCAAGGTAAAAGAATTGCGTGAAACTATGGACGTGAAGAAACAAGACATTTTATGTGTGTCTGAAACAAAGAAAAAGGGATGCGAAACCAAAGACATAAAAAACGGTGTGTTGAAAGGCGGATTTGACATATGGTCAGGAGTAGACTGTGAATCACATGGTAAAAAAGAAGTAGGTCTGATTTTCAATGTAAGAGCAAAGCAGCATCTCGGAGACCATGGTTTCGTGTCTCCCAGACTGCTGTGGGTTACAATGAAAGTTGGGATCAGAAGACTATTTATCATAGCATGCTACGCGCTGGTTGATAGTGATCCTAGAGAAGTAAAAGACGCCTTCTGGGATACTTTAAATGACACAATAAACATTTGCGAACGTGGGGAAAGAATAATTCTACTAGGAGACATGAACGGTTGGGTGGGAATCCAAAATCAGGATACAGAAAGAGTATTAGGTAATTTTGGGGATCCAAGAACAAACTATAACGGAGATAAATTAGTTAGTCTATACTTAGAAAAGGGTATATTTATTACAAATACTTGGTTTAGGCATAAAATGATCCACATGTACACCTGGTCTAAAGGAAATAGCCGCAGTATAATTGATTTTTTTGTTGCGGATGAAAGACTAAGAGAGTTAGTCAAAGATATAAGAGTCATGAGGGGTCCTGAATGCAATACTGATCATTACCTTCTGATCTCAAAAATTAACTTAGGTCGGGGATGGAGAAAAAAGAGAACCAAGAAAGCAAAACAAACGCGAATCAAAATTGAAAACCTACAGAAACCGGATGTGTGAATAGATTTCCAAAATAAGATAATCGAAAGCATAGATAGGGCAACATGAGAGGACCGTATAAAAAACAAAGATATAGAGGGAGCCTGGACTATGTTACCGGATATCCTTGTTAGATGTACGATCGAAGTGTGTGGTACCGCAGTTGTAGAAAGAATGTCTGGTGATGCGTGGTGAGATGATGAAATTCAGGCTGCCCAAAAAGCAAAAAGAGAAGCGTACAAGAGAATTTTGAACATTGCAGGTCTTAGCAATGAGGAAAGAAATAGACGTAGAAATGATTATAGACGCGAAAACAGGATACTTAAACGATTAGTTAAAGAAAGTAAAGATACAATTAGAGCAGAAAAAGAAATAAAAATACAAAACGACTTTGAAGGAAGCAGGAAACTACTTTATAAAAAAAATGAAAGGAAACAAACATACAGAAATTATCAATATGATAAATAGTAGGGGGGAAATGGTATATGATGCAGACGGAATACTAGAGGCTTTCAGAGACTATTTTAGGAGACAATTCGGCGATGAAGCTATAGGACACCACAACTGCGAAGTTGAACACGATGCGATGGAAAACTCAATTGAGAAAGTCTGTGTCACTGAGGTTAGGGATATAATTAAGAACTTGAAAAACGGTAAGGCTGCCGGGGTAGAC
>NC_046661.1:79222010-79223238 GCF_010883055.1 Belonocnema kinseyi | reverse complement strand
TTCATGCAGACTCTCGTGTTTCTGTGACTTCTTATGTCTCTTCTAAGTAGGGTCTCATTGACACATTCTAACCATTCTTTTCGCGGTCTACCTCTGGGCACGTTGCCATTTACTTTACCTTGGTACACTTTTTTCGTTAGTCGTTCATTTGGCATTCTCTCAACATGTCCGAAACATCTTAACCAATTTCTTTCCCATGTGTCTACTAGCGTCTCTTCTGCACCACATTCTTTTAGAATTATCTCGTTACTCACTTAATCCATCAGAGTTTTCCCGCATATTATGCGCATGAATCTCATATCAATTGCATTAATTTTGCTCTTATCTTTTTCTTGATAAGTCCATGTCTCGCTACCGTATAGTACAGTCGGTACAAATTTGGAATTATGTATTGCCATTTTAGCTTTATTTCACATATTTTTACTTCTGATAAGGGGACCTGCTCTACCAATAACCTTCTTACCTTCATTTATTCGCCTATCTAATTCCTCATCTATCTTCCCGTCCCTAGTAAATAAGCTACCAAGGTATACGAACTTATCAACTTGTTCAATTCTCTCATTATTTAATAAAATATTGTATAGTGTTTTCTCACTCTTCCCTTCGAATGCCATAGTTTTTGTTTTATTTGCGTTCATTTTGAGACCCATGCTCTTCATGCTTGCATCTAGTTTATTCAACATTCTTTGTAAGTCTTGGATAGACTCTGCCATAACAACCTTATCATCTGCGAACGATAACCCACGTACCCTTACTGTTTGGAGATCCACACCCTCTTCGTCAAAGAGAGCCATTCTGAAACACTTGTCCATAAATAATATAAATAACCATGAAGACATAACGCATCCTTGTCTAACTCCTTGAATAATATCGAAACAGTTACTCAGTTTCCCATTCACTCTTACACTCGCTTTGCTACCTGTATATATTGTTTTTATAGCTTGTAGGATCCATCTATTGATTCCATACTCTTTCAGGACTTCCCAAAGTTTACTTCTATCTACCTTGTCAAAAGCTTTTTCTAGGTCAACAAAGGCACCGAAAACTTTTTTTCTACTCTCAAACTTTTTTCTGTTATTTGCCTTAAGATAAATATTTGATCCGTACATGACCTTCCTGGAATAAGCCCACTTTGGACTTCCCAAATCTTTGCTTCTGTTATTTTCATTACTCTACGAATAAGTATTTTTGAATATATTTTACTTACGGTGCTTAATAAGCTAATCCC
>NC_046661.1:79205721-79221910 GCF_010883055.1 Belonocnema kinseyi | reverse complement strand
GAGCAGTGTTGCGGAACGAACGTGTTATTTACTTCAATAGCACGAGAATTCTGGATCAATCTGAAAAATCTCTATCCCTTCCACACACTACTCCTTTCCCCTACCGAGTGAGTCACGCCTGCCCCAAAAGGGAAATGGCTTAATGGTGTAATAATAAAATATTAATAATAATTGAAATCTTTGGAAAATCATTAAAATCTTTGTGAAATATTTTTAATGTATCCAAAATCTTTAAAATATTTGTTATACCTTTGGGAATTCATTATAATCTTTGTGGAACCTTCAGAAATCTTTGCAAAATATTTTAAATATTTTAAAAATATTTGATCATATTTTTTCAACGGTTGAAATCTTTGGAAAATCATTTAAATGTTTGTGAAATCTTCCAAATTTACACCAAATATTTACGAAATCTTTTTGAAATTTTTTTAATGTTTGGAAAATCATTGAAATCTGTATAAAATACTTAAAATATTTTTGAATTTTTCGGTACATTTGTGAAATTTTTGAAATCTTTGGGAAATCATTGAAGTATTTGTTGAAAAATTCAAATATTTAGAAAAATTTGTGAAATTGTTTGAAATCTTTGGAAAATCTTTGAAAAATCTTTGAAGTCCGTGAAAACTTTTAAAGCTATCCGAAATCTTTGCGAAATTCTTTAAATATTTGTGATATCTTTGGGAAATCCTTGCAATCTTTGTGATATCTATACGAAATATTTCAAATATTTTATAAATATTTGATCATATTTTTTAAACGATTGAAATCTTTGGAAAATCATTTAAATGTTTGCCAAATCTTTTAAATCTATCCGAAATATTTGAAACTTGTGTGAAATCTTTGACATTTTTTTGGGAAATCATTGAAATCTATTTAACATATTTAAAATATTCTTGAAATTTGTTTTAAATTGTTGAAATCTTTGGAAAATCATTGAAATCTTTATCAAATCTTTCAAATATTTAGAAACATTTGCGAAATTGTTGAAATCTTTGCGAAATATTTCAAATATTTTATAAATATTTGATCATATTTGTCAAATGATTAATATCCTTGAAAAATCATTGCAATAAAAGCTTTGTGAAATCTTTAGAAAATCAATGAAATCTTTTAAAAATATATTTTTAAATATTTGATAATATTTGTAAAATAGTTTAAATCTGTTCGAAATATTTAAAATCTTGGGAAAATCATTAAAATATTTGTAAAATCTTTATGAAATCCTAGGAAATCTTCGAAATATTTTTTAAACATTTGTGAATATTGAAATCATTGGAAAATCATTTATGCCTTTGTGAAATCTTTTATACATATTTAAAATCTTAGTGAAATATTTGGCAATATTAGTACAAATGATTGATTAATAAAAAAAATCAACCAAAGTGATAAAGTTTCAACTAAAATGGTGAATCTTCAAAAATAATGAAACTTGAATTTTTGACTGAAAATAATCAAGTTTCCACCAGAATTAGAATGGTTCAAGTTTCAATTAATGCAATTCATTTTTAAGTCAAAAAATACTAATTTGCTATGAAACAGTTGAATTTTCAACTAAAAAACATATGTTTTTTAAGAAGAAATTAATTTTTAATAAAATGATTAAATCTTCAATTAATAAAATCAATTTTTAACATTGTAGTTCGACTTTCAACCAAATAAATGATTATTAAAGAATAATTCCACTTTTAACTAAATAGTTGAATTTTCAACCAAAAAGATGAATTTTCAATTAAAATTGTAATGGTCGAATTTTTAACTAAAAATTATAGATTTTCAAGCAAAAATGGAATAGTTAAATTTTAAGTTTAAAGAATTTAAGTAGTTGTTGATCCGCCTTTATTGAAAATTTTGAAAATATATTTTTACACTTACCGTAAGAGCGGAAGTAGAATTAGGAAATCCGTGAACAATTAAAACCATTTTCCTGTAAAAAATTACACTTATTTTCCATTTGCGAACCAAAATTAAATTGTCCGCATTTTATAAATAATAAAAAAAACAGATTTGTAAGCTAATTAAATACTCAATAATTTAAAAAAAAATCAAAATGAAACACGGGCGATATTTTTTAATTAAAATATAAAATGAATATTAATACAACATTTTTATATTTCATAGTATCTATTATGTACAATAATAGAAAAAAGTTGGAATTTCGGTTAAATTTATGAATTTCCTGTACGAAAAAATGCGAATTTTTATCGAAATATTTACATTTTCAAGCAAAGAAATGTATTTTGAACTAAACTGATGAATCTTCGACGGATCTTTCAAAGTTTTTAAATATTTTCGATCTTTTAAAAATTCAAAAATTTTAAAATATTTTTTAAACTGTCTCGAATTAATAAAAAAAATCTAAATATTAGCTCAACAATAACTTTGAGACCCACATAATGACTTTAAATACTCCAGGAATCTTAAAAAAAATTTTTATTATCTTGTAATCTTTCCAAATATTTAAAATACCCTAAAAATTTTATTTCGAAATCATAAAAAATCTACATTTAGTTTTAATTTTTTTGAAAAATTCTAAATATCTCTTGGAATGATTAGAATTTTTCTTAAATTTTTATTAAATTCTACAAAATTAAAAAAATATTCTTCATATCTTCCAGATTCTTTTTTGATTATTTTGAAAATCTTTTGGGATGTTATCAAATCTTTTTAAATACTCTCACAAATTAAATCTTGTAAAATAAGAGTCTTGAAAAGCTAATGTTTTTGTTCAAAATTCGAATTTTTTTAAAAATACAATTGTTTTTGCAACTTTTCCAAATTTCTAAATATCTCTCAAATTTTTTCGAATTTGTTCTAAAATTTTGCTTTGAAATCTTCTTCATTCTTTTTGCGAAATTTAAAAAAATCATTTAAATGTTCAAAATCTTGAAAAAATCGACATTTTGCTTCAAATTTTATTTTTAAATCTTCAAAAATCTACATTTTGCTTTAAATTTATCGGTACCAGCAATTTTATTTTTTTGATAATTCAATAATCAATTTTATCAAATTAAAAAAAAAAAGACTGTCAATTTTTCAAATTGGAGAAAAAAAGGAAAATTTAATCAATATAAATTTTTTTTCTCCATTCCAAAAGTCAAACATAACCAACAAAATTGAAAGATCCATCAAATTGATCAAATCTACACATGTTGAATATTCAACTACCATACATTTTATCACCTAATTTAAAGCTATTAGTCAATAAACTTTCCGATTTTAAAATCAAAAATTAGAATAAAAAAGCATTAAAATCTTAAGATTTAAAGAGGAAATTGAGGTTATATTTACCATGGTCCTTTATTGCTAGTTTTGTAGGCACCTCCGAATTCTTTTCCTGCATTGTGTTGTTTTAATCGACGATTTGGATCCACCGTGTAACCAATATAAGTTCTGCCTTTGTATTTTTCATTCATACAATACAAAAGATAAACTCCAAAAAAATGTTCAATCACGTCCGGTTCTTCCATCTCGAATCAAAATTACCCATAGAAAAACTCAACTGAACAATTTCTGGGTTAATTTCCACCCAATTAACATGCACGATAATTAAAGAAATCAATATTGGCTGAACAAATGATCATTTCTTTTAAAAATTGATTTGTTTGAAAGACTGTGTTATTGTTTTGATTTTGATCGTCAGCTGATTTTATGGCGGTTTTCACTGACAGGCTAGGTACCACAAGAATAAAAAAGACCTTTCCAGATAAAGAGAAATAATTGAATTTTGTGAGAAAAGTAGAAAAACAATAGTTTCCAATAATCTTTTTTATATAGATACATTATATTTTCTAGTTGAAATTGTTATTCTAGTTCACGATAATATCAAATTTTCTAGATTTCGTATCTTTGTATTAGCGGAACTGAGGGCACGTGCGCAGAAAAGCAAAGCTGAATTTGCGCATAAAATGCTTGTTAGAACGCGCAGTATTTCGAAGTGCCGAAGATTTCGAAGCGTTTTGGAGTTCCAGAAGTTATTTCTGTTCACGTTCTACTTTTCGGTTATTTTTAATATAATATTTTGTATTTTTATTCGAGGATTGTGGACCTGAAACATTTACTGATAAAAAATGGAAAATTCGAATCACTTTGATGAAGAGGGAAAGGAAAACATGGATAATTTCTTTGAGGACAGTCCAAGTGACCTAACTTTTTTACCAAAAGTACAAAATGGCACATTTTTTACGAATACCGAATATAATTTTGAAAACGGAATCACTTCCCCAACTTCTGGAGATGTAGCGCCTTATTTGTTTCCGTCTTTGACGGTGAGTTGTTTTTTTGTGAATTGTTTATTATCATTTTTTGGTTAGTTTTTTTTTTGTCTATTTCCGGTCAAAAATCGGACATTTTTGTACTTTATTGTGCCGAGAAAATATGTTTTAAGAATAGTAATGGAGCTGCGCAGATTTTTTCTGTTTTTAGAAATTCATATTTTAGTTTTCTAGAAAAGAAAATTGTATTGTTTAATGAAAAAGAATTGTAATATTCCTAATCTAGTTAACTCATTTGAAAATTATTTTACTGTCAAGATTTAAAAAAAAATTGCAAAAGTCAGGAAAAATAATAGGAATAACACTAATAAAATTAATTATAAAAAAGAAAAATTAAATTAAATTAAATTGTTTTTTCTTCCATTTAGGAAAGATTCTGTGTTAAAAATCTCACAAGATTAAGATTCTGGTATTTTAATATTAATTTTCAGGAAAAATTAAAAAAGAGCAAGGAAAAAATTATGGAAGAAACACTTTATTTTTTTAATCATATTGTGGCGTTGTAAATTCTACTAAAACCTTCCTTGGTTGAAAATTCCACTTTTTTACAATTTGTCTTTTTATTTCAAAAATTCATCTGTTTTAGTAGAAATTTCATATTTTTTTATCAAAACATAACTTTTATATTTTTGTTAGAAAATTGAGATAATCATTCCAAGCTTGAATCGCTTTGTTAAAAAATAATTGTTTTTTGTTGAAAATTAATTGTTTTAATCCGAAAATTTAACTATTTCAGTCGAATATTCCTAATTTTATTCGAAAATTCATTTGGTTAAAAAATAACATCCATTTTGTAGAAATCTTGATCTTTTCTACTAGAAATGCAACTATTTTAGTTGAGAATTTGTAAAAATTTAAATTTTTCAGAGTAAAATTAACAATTTTGTTAAACAGTGATTCTTTCTGGCTGAAAACTCAATTTTTTTCTGAA
Source organism: Belonocnema kinseyi (assembly GCF_010883055.1). Classification (NCBI taxonomy): domain Eukaryota; kingdom Metazoa; phylum Arthropoda; class Insecta; order Hymenoptera; family Cynipidae; genus Belonocnema; species Belonocnema kinseyi. The sequence goes on along the minus strand of NC_046661.1, from coordinate 79,216,708 downwards.
AATTTATATTTTTGTACTGAAAAGTGAACTTTTTAAAAAAATTCATCTATTTTAGTAGAAATTTTGTATTCTTTGGATAGAAGCGCAAACTGTTATTTGAAAATTAATCTTCTTTGGTTGAAAATTCAACAATTTTGTTGAAAATTCAATTTTTTTGCAATTCGTCCTTTTGCTTTGAAAATTCATCTTGTTTAGTAGAAATTTCATATTTTTTGGATAAAAATGTATCTTTTTTTTAATTAATCTTTTTTAGTTGTGGATTGAACAATTTCGTTGAAAATTAGTAGTTTTGGTTTAACTCAACTCTTTTTGGTTCAAAATTAAACCATTTTTTGTTTAAAATATCTACTATTACATTAATTGTTAAAAATTCATCTTTTTGTTGGAAAATTGAAATACTTGGTCGAAGCTTTGGCAACTTTGTTAAAAAATAGTTGGTTTTTTATTAAAATTAATTTTTTAACTGATTATTGAACTATTACTGTTAAAAATATTTTTTTGGTAAAAATTCATCAATTTGATAAAAAATTTTCTCTTATTTGCTAAAAATTCAAAATATTTCAGTAGAGAATTAATCTCTTTTGTTCAAAATTGTTATCACTTAGTGAAAAATTTTTATTATTTAGAGGAAAATTGAACAATTTTGTTACAAATTTATTCTTTTTGGTTGAAAATTCCACTCTTTTGTAGAAGATTTATATTTTGTTGTTGAAAATTCAACTGAAATCTTACTTCGTTGAAAATTTTGAACTTTTTATTTGAAAATTTGTCTTTTTGTTTTTAAAATTCATTTTTTTTTATCAATTCCATATTTTTAAAATTAAAAATATAACCTTTTGTTTGAAAATAAATCTTCTTTGGTTGTGGATTCAACAATTTTGTTGAAAATTAGTATTTTTGGTTTAACTCAACTGTTTTTGTTTTAAAATTAAACAATTTTTTGGTTGAAATATCTCTTATTGCACTATTCATTAAAAATTTATATTTTTTGTTGAAAGTTAATATTTCGATATTTAACATTCAACTGGAATCTTTCGTGGTTGAAAATTTGAACTTTGTTTTTAATTCGTCTTTGTTTTGCAATTTTATCTGTTTTAGTAGAAATTTCATATTTTTGGATATAAATTTAACTTTTTGTTTTAAAATTAATCTTTTTTTAGTTGAGGATTCAACAAATTTGTTAAAAATTCGTATTTTTGGTTTAACTCAACTGTTTTTATTTTAAAATTAAACAATTTTTCTTTTGTTTGGTTAACTATTTCGGTTGAACATTTATAATTTGATTCGAAAATTTATCTGGTTGAAAATTCGATTTTTATATTTTGACTGAAAGATTTTTTTTGGTTCAAAATTCATCAATTTGGTAGAAATGTTGATCTTTTTTGCGAAAAATGCAGCTATTTTAGTTCAAAATTCATCTCTTTTGTTTAAAACTGTTATCACTTAGTGCAAAATTTTATTATTCAGAGGAAAATTGAACAATTTTTGAAAAAAGTTATTCTCTCAGATTGAAAATTTAAATCTTTTGTTGAAGATTTATATTTTGGCATTGAAAATTCAACTGAAAACTTACTTGGTTAAAAGGCTTAAACTATTGTTTTTTGAACATTCTTCTTTTTTGGTGTAAAATTGAACTTTTTCGTCGAAGCTTGAATCACTTTGCTAAAAAATAATTATTTTGTCGAAAAATATTTTTTCAAATCGAAAATTTAACTATTTCAGTCGAATATTCATAATTTTATTTGAAAATTCATTTGGTTGAAAATTCGGTATTCTATTTTGACTGAAAAATCTTTTTTTGTTTAAAGAAAAACATCATTTTGGTAGAAATTTTGATTTTCTACTACAAATGAAACTATTTTTGTTGAGAATTCATCTGTTTTGGTCAAAATTGTTATTATTTAGTGAAAATTTTAATTGTTCAGAAGAAATTAAACAATTTTGTTAAAAAGTTATTGTTTTGATAAAAATGCAAAAGTTTTGTTGAAAATTCATTTTTTAACTAAAGATTAAACTATTCCAGTTTAATATTCATAATTATAGTTTAAATTTCATCTGTTTGGTTGAAAATTAGTTTTGTCCCCTTTGTCTGACATCTTTTTTTTTTGTTAGAAATGCAGCTGTTTAGTTGAGAATTCATCTTTTTTATTTAAAAATTAAATTAATTATTTTGTTGAAAATTCAACTTTTTTAAAATTTGTCTTTTTGCTTTGAAAATTCATCTGTTTTAGTAGAACTTTCATATTTTTTGGATCAAAATGTAACTTTTTGTTTTAAAATAAATCTTTTTTCGTTGAGTATTCAACAAATTTGTTGAAAATTAGTATTTTTGGTTTAACTCAACTGTTCTTGTTTTGTAAGTCAAAATTCAAAAATTTATCTAGTTGGAAATTGGTTTTTTCTATTTTGACTGAAAGATGTTTTTTTGGTTAAAAGTTCATCAATTTGGTAAAAAAACTTTATCTTATTTGCTAGAAATCCAAAATATTTTAGTTGACAATTCATCTCTTTTGTTTAAAACTGTTATCACTTAGTGCAAATTTTAATTTTTTAGAGAAAAATTGAACAATTTTATTAAAAAGTTATTCTTTCTCGACGAAAATTCAAATATTTTGTTGATGATTCATATTTGGGTTTTGAAAATTCAACTGAAAACTTACTTGGTTAAAAAGCTTAAACTATTGTTTTTTGAACATTCGTCTTTTTTGGTGTAAAATTGAACTTTTTCGTCGAAGCTTGAATCACTTTGTTAAAAAATAATTATTTTGTCGCAATATATTTTTTCAAACCGAAAATTTAAGTATTTCAGTCGAATTTTCTATTTTCTGTTTTCTATTTTGACTGAAAAATCTATTTTGGGTTTAAAAAAACATCATTTTGGTAAATTTCTTTATTTTTTTACTGCAAATAAATTAAACAACTTTGTTAAAGATTTATTCTTTCTGGTTTAAAAACCAAATTTTTTACTAAAAATTGATATTTTTGTGTTGAAAAGTGAACTTTTTTTTAAAAATACATCTTTTTGTTTTTAAAATTCATCTATTTTGTAGAAATTTTGTATTCTTTTAATAAAAATGCAAGAGTTTTTTTTTAAACTTAATTTTCTTTGATTGATGATTCAACAATTTTGTTGGAAATTCATTTTTTAACTAAATATTTAACTATTCCAGTTTAATATTCATATTTATAGTTTAAATTTTATCTGTTTGGTTGAAAATTTGTTTTGTCCCCTTTCGCTGAATTTTTTGTTTGTTATCAATGCAGCTGTTTAGTTGAGAATTAATTTTTTTCATTTAAAAATTAAATTCATTATTTTGTTGAAAATTCAACTTTTTTTAATTCTTCTTTTTGCTTTTAAAATTTATCTGTTTTAGTATAAATTTCATATTTTTTGAATAAAAATGTAACTTTTTGTTTTAAAATTAATCTTTTTTGGATGAGTATTCAACAATTTTCTTAAAATTTATTATTTTTGTTTTAATTGAACTGGTTTTGGTTAAAAATTAAAGAATTTTTTGATTGAAATATCTACTATTACATTATTTGTTAAAAATTCATCTTTTTGTTGGAAAATGGGACTGGTTGATCGAAGCTTTGAAAAGTTTGTTAAAAAAATAGTTTTTTGTTGAAAATTAATTTTTTTTGGTTGAGTATTCAACAAATTTGTTGAAAATTAGTATTTTTGATCTATCTCAACTGTTTTTGTTTTAAAATTAAAAATTCCAAAATTTATCTGGTTGAAAATTCATTTTTTCTATTGTGACTGAAAGTTGTTTTTTTTTGTTGTTAAAAATTCATCAATTTGGTAAACAATTTTATTTTATTTGCTAAAAATGCAAAATATTTTAGTTGAGAATTCATCTCTTTTGTTCCAAACTGTTATCACTTAGTGAACATTTTAATTATTGAGAGGAAAATTTAACAATTTTGTTAAAAAGTTATTCTTTCTAGTTGAAAATTTAACTCTTTTGTTGAAGATTTATATTTTTGTTGAAAATTCAACTGAAACCTTACTTGGTTGAAAAACTTGAACTTTTTATTTGAAAATTCGTCTTTTTGTTTTAAAAATTTATTTGTTTAAAATGAAAATTGTTTTTGGGTGAAATATCTTCTGTTACATTATTCGCTAAAAGTTCATCTTTTTTTTTATGAAAAACTGAACTAATTCGTCAAAGCTTGAACGACTTTGTTAAAAAATAATTTTATCTGTTCAAAATTAATTTCTTAAACTGAAAATTTATCTGTTTCATTCGAATATTCATAATTTTATTCGAAAATTCATCCAGTTGAAAATTGGATTTTTCCATTTTGACTAAAAAATATTTTTTTGTTAAAAATGCAACTGTTTATTTAAAAATTTATCTTTGTTGTTTAAAAATCTCATCACTTAGTAAAAAAACAATTATTTTGTTAAAAATTCAACCATTTTTTTAAAAAGTGATTCTTTTTCTTTGAAATTTCATCTTTTTTTGTTGAAAGTTAATATTTTGGTTTTGAACATTCAACTCGAATCTTTCTTGGTCAAAAAATTTGAACTTTTTTTTTAAAGTCGTCTATTTGTTCTGAAATTTCATCTGTTTTAATGGAAAGCATATATTTTTGGATAAAAATGTAAGTCTTAGTTTGTAAATTAACCTTCTTTCATTGCATATTCAAAAATTTTGTTGAAAATTATTAGTTTTCGTTTAATTCAACTGTTTATGTTTCAAAATTAAACAACTTTTTGGTTGAAATATCTACTATTACATAATTCGTTAAAGATTCATATTTTTTGGAAGATCGAAGCTTTAACCACATTATTAAAAAACAGTTTTTTTTTGTTGAAAATTAATTTTTTAAAGTAAACATTTAACTATTTCTGTTGAACATTTATAATTTTATTCGAAAATTCATCCGGTTGAAATTTCAATTTTTCTTTTTTGACTGAAAAATCTTTTTTTGGTTAAAAATCTAACGCTTTATTTGAGAATTAATCTTTTTCGTTTAAAAATGTTATTCCTTAGTGCACAATTTAATTATTTTCTTAAAAATTCAACATTTTTTTTAAATGATACTTTCTCTTGGAAAATTCATCTTTATTGTTAAAAGTTAATATTTTGGTATTTAGTAGAAATTTCATATTTTTGGATGAAAATTAATCTTCTTTTGTTGAGGATTCAACAATTTGGTTGAAAATTATTATTTTTGGTTTAACTCAACTGTTTGTGGTTTCAAATTAAAATTTTTTATGGATGAAATATCTTCTATTACATGATTCGTTATAAATTCATCTTTTTGATAAACAATTGAACTATTTGATCAAAGGTTTAACCACATTGTTAAAAATAGTTTGTTTGTTTTTTTTTTTTAATTAATTTTTTAAGCGCAGTTTTAACTATTTCTGTTGAATATTCATAATTTTATTCGAAAATTGATCGGGTTGAAAATTCGATTTTTATATTTTGACTGAAAGAGATTTTTTTGGTTAAAAATTCATCAAGTTGGTAAAAAAATTTATCCTATTTGCTAAAAACGCAAATATTTTAGCTAAGAATTCATCTCTTTTGTTCAAAACTGTTATCATTTAGTAAAAATTTTAATTGTTTAGAGGACAATTCAACAATTTTGTTAAAAACTTATTCTTTTTGGTTACAAAATCAAAAGTTCATCTGTTTTAGTAGAAATTTCATATTTTTTTGATCAAAATGTAACTTTTTGTTTGAAAACTAATCTTCTTTGTTTGAGGATTCAACAATTTTATTAAAAATAATTTTTCTGTAAAAATAATTTTTTCTGTTAAAAATCAATTTTTTGTGGTTTTAAATTGAACTACTCGGTTGAAGGTAAAACGACATTCTTCAAAAATCATTTTGTTTTTTGTTGAAGAGGCATCGTTTTAGTAGAAAATTTGTTTCTTTTCTTTATTAATTAAACAAATTTTTTTCTTAAAAATTCAACTGTTAAGCTGAGAATTCATTTTTTTAAATGTTATTGCTGAGTTAAAAATTTGATTATTTGGTTGAAAAATCAACAATTTTGTTAAAAAGTGATTTTTTGTTTTTGAAATTTCAAATGAAATCGTTATTGCTTTATCATTAATTTCTTTTTTTTTAATTCGTCTTTTTGGTTTAAAAATTTATCCATTTTAGTATAAATTTTGTAATTATTTGTTGAAAATTAATCTTCATTGATTGAAACTTCAACTTTTCCGTTGAAAGTTGATATTTTGATGTTGAAAATTACACTGAAGGAGAAATTACATTTTCCTTCTGTTCAAAATTTGTGTTTTTGGTTTATTTTTTTATTTTAATTTAACTGTTCGGTTGCAAATTTTTATTGTTTGATTGAGAATTCAACTATGTTGCTGAAAATTCGTTTTTTTATGAGTTTAACTATTTTTTGTTTAAAATTAAAATTTTTTATAGTTGAAATATCTAACGTTACATTATTCATTAAAATACATATATTTTGTTGAAATTTTTTTTTAAATTAATTTTTTAAGCTAAAAATTTAACTATTTCAATCGAATATTTATAATTTTATTCGAAAATTTATCAGGTTACAAATTCGATTTGACTATTTTGACTGAAAGATCCTTTTTTTTGTTAAAAAAACATCAATTATTTTGTTGAAAATACAAATATATTTTTGTTTTGAAAATTCAACTGAAAGATTTTTGGTTTAAAATTGAACTTTTTTTTTAAATTCGTCTATTTATTTTAAAATTTCGTCGGTTTTAGTAAAAATGTCGTATTTTTTTTTATAAAATTGCAACAGGTTTTTTAAAAATTAATCTTTTCTTGTTGAGGATTCAACAATTTTGTTGAAAGTTCATTTTTTTATTTTAAATTTCACCTGTTTGGCTGAAAAATATTATTTTTGTTATAAATGCAGCTATTCAGTTGAGAATCGATTTTTTTTGCATAACAATGAAATTAATTATTTTGTTGAAAATTCAATAATTTTGTTATAAACGTGACAATTTTGGTTGAAAATTCCATTTTTTGTTGTTGAAAATTCATCCCAGTTAAAGAACTATATGTTTGGTTCAAAGTTTAACTATTTTGTTGAAACTTGATATTTAATCATTTAAAATTTTAAATCTTCAGTAAAGTTTGAACTGCTTGTTAAACTTTTATATTTTTGTTGGGAAATGTACGTTTTTCAGTTGAAAATTCGTGTTTTTTGATAAAAAAAAAAAAATAATTTTCTTTTTTTGAAATTTCCTCTTGTTTGGACAAACATGCAACTCCGCTTGAAAATTATTATATAAATTATTAAAAATTGTAAAGAAAGCTCAGGAATATTTGTTTACAGGATGCAGTGGAGAACGAGTATTCAGACATTTTTTACATCGTCAACCCCACAAATGGGTAACTACATACTTTATAATATTGTTTTCTCCAACTTTAAACTTATTTAAAGTATAAAATCCAAATAGCTTGAAAAAATTATTATTTAGTGGATTTAACAAATTTTTTCAGCCAATTGGAAGAGGCAGGACCATCAGGTTTGCAGATTGAGAGGCTTGAGACAATTGATGAAGTGACAGAAGCTGGTCCTTCCAAAAAAGCAAAGAAAGATATGTCCGCTTTTGAAGAAACTTTCTTCAAAGAATTCAAAGCGGAAATCCGAAAAGAAAAAAAATTACTCCAAGAGGAACACGAAATGAGGATGAAACTCTGGGGTCTTGAAATGGAAAACAGCCAGCAAGAACACACCCTCAAAATGGAAATTTTGAAAGAAAAACTCGAGATGGTCCGACAAGAAAAGGAAACTCTTCAGCGGGAACGAACTGCTAAGTACCTCGGAAAATTCAGAAGTGGTCCAATTTAACTTAATTCTAGACAATTTTTATTTATTTAAATTAAATTAAACTCCTAGATTCGAATTGTATTTTTAATTAATTTTGATAAGTTTTTATGTTTTTGAATTTTAAGTAGAGCTGGGGAAGAAAATGTTTGTTAATACTTTTAAGATTTTGATAGGAAAGTTAAATAAAACTTGGGTCAGTAAAACCGATTATTTTGTTTAATTTTTCAAATAATCTTCCAATAACTGTCAAGGATAATAGATTTTAATTTTTTTGTCTTTATAAAAGATTCTAGATTCAAATTTTTCCACGATTAAAATTCAGGTTTCTTAATATTAATGGTGAGAAAATAATGAGGAAATTTCGAAAATTAAGTTAGCGGCCACCTTGATCTAATATTATTTTTATTAAATTGTCTTTTAATTATACTTTTTCAGCTGCCTCCTCCTGACGATTATATTTTTTTTATTTCGAAATTTTATCATTTTCTTGAAAATTCTACAATTTTTTGGTTAAAAATTCATCTATTTTTTGAAAAACTATTTTTTATTTAAAATAAAAATATTTTATTGTTGAAATGTGTACTTTTACATTATTCGTTGAAAATTGATCATTTGTGTTTCAAATTGAACTACTTGGTTGAAAGTGAAACGACATTCTTCAAAAATCATTTTTTTGTTGATGATTTATCATTTCAGTAGAAAATTCGTTTTTTCTTTATTAATTAAAAAATATTTTTGGTTAAAATGCAACTGTTTAGTTGAGGATCAATATTTTTTGTTTAAAAATGTTATTACGTATTTAAAAATTTTTATTATCTTGTTGAAAACTTAAGAATTGTGTTAAAAACTGATCTTTTTTATTGAAAATTATATTGAAGTTTTTCTTGCTTTCAAATTAACTTTTTTTTTGTTTGTTTTTTTTTGGAAATCCGTCTTTTTGATTTAAAAATTCATCCGTTTTAGTAGAAATTTAATTTTTTTAAATGAAAATTCAAATGTTTAGTTCAAAATCAATCTTTATTGATTGAAAATTTAAATGTATTGTTGAAAGTTGATATTTTGGTGTCGAAAATTACACTTTTTTTGTTGATAATTTGTGTTTTTGGTTTAATTTTTTTTTTTAAATTAACTGTTTGGTTGCACATTTTTCTTTTTTTGTTAAGAATTCAAAAATGTTGCTGAAAATTGCTGAATTTAACTATTTTTTATTTAAAATTAAAATCTTTTTATGGTTGAAATGTCTGCTATTACATTATTCGTTGAAAATTCTTTTTTTTTTGGTTTGAAAATTGAACTCTTTGTTTCAAGGTGAAACGAAATTCTTCAAAAATATTTTTTTTTAATTCATCATTTTAGTAGAAAATTCATTTTTTCTTTATAATTAAAAAATCTTTTTTGGTTCAAATGCAACTGTTTAGTTGAGAATAAATATTTTTTGTTTAAAATTTTTAATACGCATTTAAACATTTCATTGTTTTCATTGTTGAAAACTGAAAAATTGTGATAAAAACTGATATTTTTTTATTAAAAATTCAATTGAAGTTTTTCTTGCTTTCAAATAAACTTTTTTTTTGAAAATTCGTCTTTTTTATTTAAAAATTCATCCGTTTTAGTAGAAATTTAATTTTGTTTTTAAATGAAAATTCAAATGTTTAGTTCAAAATCAATCTTTATTTGTTGAAAATTTAAATGTTTTGTTGAAAGTTGATATTTTGGTGTTGAAAATTATGCTAAAAAAAAATACATTTTTTTTTGTTGAAAATTTGTGTTTTTGGTTTAAATTTGTATTCTAATACATTATTCGTTGAAAATTCGTCTTTTTGGGTTGAAAATTGAACTCTTTGGTTAAAGGTGAAACGACATTCTTCAAAAATCATTTTTGTTTGGTTGAAAATTCATCATTTTAATAGAAAATTAGTTTTTTGTTTATAATTAAAAAATCTTTTCTAGTTAAAATGCAACTGTTTAGTTGAGAATAAATATTTTTTATTTAAAAATGTTATTGCGTAATCAAATATTTTATTATCTTGTTGAAAACTCAACATTTGTGTTAAGAAGTCATCTTTTTTTGCCGAAAGTTCAACTGAAATCGTTCTTTAAAATAAATTTTTTTTGTTTTATAAAAATTCTTCTTTTTGGTTTAAAAGTGCATCCGATTTAGTAGAAGTTTCAATTTTTGTACGAAAATTTAAGTTTTTTGTTAAAAATCAATGTTCATTGGTTGAAAATTCAAATTTTTTATTGAAAGCTGATATTTTGGTGTTGAAAATTAAACTGAAATATTTTTTTGTTGAAAAATCAACTACTTTTTTGTTAAAAAAATCCTGTTTTGTTTAAATATTAATCTTTTTTATGAAAATTCAACTATTTGGTTGCAAATTCAATTCTGACTTTTTTTTTAAATTTAATTGTTTTTGGATAAAAATCAAACGGTTTGTTTGATAATTAATATTTTTTCAAATATAAACTATTACATTATACGTTGAAAATGCATCTTTTTGTAGAAAATTCGACTAATTTGTTCAAAAATAATATTTTTGGTTAGAAATTAGTATTTTTTTAACTGAAAATGTGACTTCTTTATTCATAATGTGTCCCCTAAGGGTTTACATGACTTCCATTCCTTACAATCTTTCCGTTTACATCTATATATTTTTTACAATCTTATCCTTTCTATATATACAATTATTTACAACTATTTACATAAAGTCTTATATCTAGTTCCTTATTTCTATTTCCTGCGATATCGCAATTTAGGACTTATTAGTAAGCGAGTGAGCGAGCGAACGAAAGCGAGAGAGAGAGAGAGTATGAAAACGCAAACGCATCTTAGTCTACTTATCTTTTACTTTACCATTACTTACAATTTTCACGCTTCTAATCTAAGCGACTTCCGTTTCCTTTTTCTTTCACTTTCTTTATACCCCCATTTACCTTTTTCACATGCATTCTTTCATTCTCCCTCATTCGCTCCCCTAGCACCCTCTAACTCCTTCATCCATTCTTCTCCTAATCCATCTTCGCCTAGCATCTTAACCACATTTTCTTGCCAGCTTCCTTTATCTTCCATTCCTCTCCTACATCCTTCCCGTACATGCTCCCATGTTTCCTCCTCCCATTCACATATTCTACACCTTCTGTTCTCTTCTTTTTCCCAGTACATCCCCTCCCTTACCTCGTTTCCCAGTCTAAA
>NC_046661.1:79168533-79205621 GCF_010883055.1 Belonocnema kinseyi | reverse complement strand
GTCCACGAACATTACTATCATTGCCCCTTTTTCCCTTTTAATTCTCTTATTTACTAGATAGTTCAGAACATATATGTTGTCCATTACCCCCATTCCTTTTCTCCAGTTAAATATTAATTATTTTAGTTTGGAAATTCATCTGTTTGGTTAAAAATTGAACTATTTTCATGAAAATTCATCTTTTTTAATTGAAAATTTTTTTAATTCGCCTTCTTGGTTTGAAAATTTATCTGTTTAGTAGAAATTTCGAAATTATTGGTTGAAGATTAAAATTTTTTGTTGAAAGTTGATATTTTGTTGTTGAAAATTCACCGAAATCTTACTTACGTGAAAAATCAACTATTTTTTTTGCTGTCAAAAATATGTTTTTTGGTTTGAATACTAATCATTTTTATAAAAATTCAACTCTTTGGTTGAAAATGAATCTTCTTGGGTTGAGAATTTAACTATTTTGGTAAAGAACCGAAAGTAACAAAAAAAAACAGAAAAAGCGTTTTTGTTTTTAAATTAATCTCTTGGTAGAAATTTCAACTTTTTTGGTTGAAAATTCAATTATGTTTTTGAATTTTTTTCTTGATATTTCATCTTTGTTTGTAGAAATTTAATCATTTTTGGATCAAATTAAAACTGTTTGATCATTACTATTCATTAGTGTAGGAATTAATTAGTTTGTTGAAAATTTGTCGGTTTTTGTAAAATTCAATTGTTTTTTATTTAAAATAAAAATTTTTTTTCGTTTAATTATCAACTATTATATTATTTGTAAGAAATGCATCTTATTGGGTAGAAAATTGAACCAATTTGTTAAAAAATAATATTTTTTGTTAGAAATTAATTTTTTAAACTGAAAATGTAACTATTCCAGTTAATATTAATCATTTTAGTTTTGGAAATTCATATGCTTGGTTAAAAATTGAACTATTTTCATTAAAATTCTGCTGTTTTAATTGAAAATTTTGTTTAGTTCGTCTTTTTGGTTTAAAAATGTCTTCGTTCTAGTAGAAATTTCATCTTGTTTGACGAAAATTCAAATGTTTTGTTGAAAGTTTGTCCTTTTCTATTGAATTCAACTATGTTTTTATTTAAAAATAAATATTTTATGGTTGAAATGTCTACAGTTACATTATTCGTTGAAAATTCTTTTTTTCATGTTGAAAATTGAACTCTTTGGTTGAAGGTGAAACGACTTTCTTCAGAAATAATTTTGCTGTTGAAGATATATCATTTTTGTGGAAAATTCAACACAAATCGTTATTCTTGATTTAAAATTAATTTTATTTTTTAAATTCGTCCTTTTGATTTAAAATTTCATCAGTTTTAGTAGAAATTTCATTTTTTTACGAAAATTCAAATGTTTTGTTCAAAATCAATCTTCATTGGTTGAAAATTTAAATGTTTTGTTGAAAGTTGATATTTTGGTGTTGAAAATTCTATTGAAATCTTGCTTGCTTTAAAATTATTGTTTAATTTTTTTTTTGAAAATTCTCCTTTTTGATTTAAAAATTCATCCGCTTTAGTAGAAATTTCATTTTTTTAAATGAAAATTCAAATGTTTAGTTGAAAGTTGATTTTTCGGCGTTGAAAATTACACTGAAAATTTTCTTTTTGTTGAAGATTTATCATTTTAGTAGAAAATTCTTTTTTTGTTTATTAATTTAAAAATCTGTTTTGGTTACAAATGCAACTGCTTAGTTGAGAATTCATGTTTTTAATGTTATTACTTAGTTAAAAATTTAATTATTCTGTTCAAAACTCAACAATATTTTTTTGTTGAAAGTTCAATCGAAATTGTTCATGATTTAAAATTTATTTTTATTTTTTTTTAATTCATCTTTTTGATTTAAAAATTCATTAGTTTTAGTAGAAATTTCACATTTTTTTGGAATTTTTGTGGTGATGAAAATTGATTTGAAATCTTTTTTGCTTGAAAAATCAACTATTTTGTTGTTGTTACAATTTTTTTCATTTTTTTTTTGTTTTGTTTGAATATTAATCTTTTTTCATAAAAATACAACTCTTTGGTTTCAAAATAATCTAATTTCGTTGAGGATTCAACTATTTTGTTAAAGAATCAAGAGTTTAACAATCAAAAAAGTGTTTTATTTTTTAATTTATCTCTTGGTAGAAATTTTATCTCTTTTAATTACAAATTTAATTATTCAAAAAGAATTTTATTTGATAATTCATCTTTTAACTATTTGTTGAAAATTTGTCTTTTTGGTTTAAAAATTCATTCATTTTGGTTTTTGGTTTCATTTTGGTTTTGGTTAGAATTCAACTGTTTTACATTTAAAATTTAAAAAAAAAATCGTTGAAATATCAACTATTATGTTATATGTTGAAAATGCATTTTTTTTTTAGAAAATTGAAACAATTTGTTAAAAAATAATAGTTTTTGTTATTAATTAATTTTTGTTTACTGAAAATGTAACTATTCCGGTTAAATATCAATCATTTTAATTTGGAAATTTATCTATTTGGTTCAAAATTAAACTATTTGCATGAAAATTCATCTTTTTTAATTAACAATTCAACTACTGGGTTAAAAGTTGAGCTACTTTCTGAAGCTTTTGTTTTCTTGGTTAAAGGTTTAAATGGAAATTTGTCTTTTTTGTCAGGAAACTAATTTTATTGGTTTGAAATATTAGCTTTTTTTTGTTTTGTTGAAAATGCAACTATGTGGTTGAAACTTTAATTTTTGTTGAAAATTTAGATTTTTAGATTAAACGTTCATCTTTTGTATAGAACATTTTCCTTTTTACTTGAAAAACTAACAATTTAACTTTTCCATTTTTTGCTGAAAATTTAATTTTATTTAGTTGAAAATTTAACCTTTTCTTTGAAAATTGATGGATTTTGTTTGCAAATTCGTGCTTTGCGGTATAAAAGTCTCTTTTTTTGTTTAAAAAATAGTATCATCTTTGGTAAAAAAAAGTCGTATTTTAGTTTTAAACTTAAAATTGGCCAGGTGAAAAATAAGGACATTTTGAAAATAAAGTTTTCTCGCCATTCTGATGTAACATTCGTAGTAATAGTAATTTTTTGACTTATATTTATAGTTTTTGCAGTGGCTTCCTCCTAACGATTATATTTTTTCTTAAAGATTTTATTATTCGGTTGAAAATTTAACGATGTTTTTTAAGAGTCAATCCTTTTTGGGTTGAAAATTCAACTTTTTTTTTTATGAACTTTTTGTTCAAAATTCAACTATTCAGCGAAAATTTGTCTTGTTGGGTTAATAATTCATATGTGTAAGTAGAAATTTCATATTTTGCAAAATTGAACTATTTGGGTTTAAGTTGGAACAACTTTGTTAATAATTTCTTTTTTTCTTAAAAATTCATAATTTCAGTTGAAAATTAAAAGGTTTTGTTGAAAATACGCCTTTTTCCGGAAAAATGCAACTGTTTATCTGAAAAATTAATCTTCATTTGTTCAGCCAAGTAGTTACTTATTTTAAACTATTTTTTAAATTTTCTAAATTAATTTTCTTAACTAAAAATTCACCTATTCCATTTTTAAATTAAAATTAATTTTTTTTAGATGAAAATTCGTCTTTTTCGGTAGATAATTAATTTTCTTGTTTACAAATTTAGGTTTTAGGTTGAAAATTCAACTAAATGTTTGATAAAACATTAATCAACTTTGTAGAAAATTTTTATTCTTTTTTTTTAATTAATGTTTGTAACTGAAGATTTAACTAACATGAGTTTTTCAACGAAAAATTTAACTATTCAATTTTTATTAGAAATTTATCTTTTTTGGTTGAAAACTAAATTATTTGGTTAATAATTCATGAAATTAAAAAAATCATTATTGGTATAAAATTAATCTTCTTGCTTGAAAATTCATGTTTTGGGTGAAAATTATTTTATTTAACTGAAAATTAAGCTATTCCATTATTAATGGTAAATTAATATTTTTTAGTTGAAGTATATCGTTTTTCCTTTTTTCCTGAAAAATCTTTTTTGGTTAAGAATGCCACTACTTTGTTGAAAAATCGTTGTTTTTTGTATTGTAAATTAATCTCTTTTGGTAGAAATTGTTTCTATTTTGGTTGGAAATGCAACTGTTTAACGAAAAATTCATTCTTTTAAATGTTATTGCTTGGTTAAAAATTTCATTATTATTCAAAATTCAACTGAAAATTCCCTTGCTTTCGAATTCAACATTCTTTTTAGTTATAAATTTTATTATTTCTTTGGAATTGAAAAATCAACTAAAATTTATTTTATATGAATATTAAACTATTTTTGTTGTTAATGAAAATTTGTCTTTTTAATGAAAAAATTCATTTGTTTTAATAGAAATTTCATCTTTATTGGGTCAAAATGCAACTGTTTGGTTGCAAATTCAACAAGTTTGTTAAAAATTCATTCCTTTTGTTAAAAATTAAACTTTTTTTGTAAAAAAATTCAACTATTTCCTACAAAATTTATTTTTTGCTTAAAATTCATATTTTGTTGTTGAAAAATCAACTGAAATCTTTTTTGGATCACCCTTTTTGGTTGAGAATTCCTATTTTGTTGAAAATTCGCCCTTTTGGATTGAAAATGCAGGTATCTTTGTACAAAATTTACTTCTCATTTAAAACTTATATTCTGATATTGAAAAATAAAATCTTTTTTTGATTAAAATTTAACTTTATCCGTTTTAGTTGAAAATTTAACTTTTTTAAAGAAATATTAGAATATTTTTAATAATTAATTTTATAATATTTTCAGGGATCTTAGTGGTTCAGTTGTTCAATTTTAGGTAAAAAAAGGTTTTAAAAATTTACCTCTTTGGTTGAAAATTCGAATATTTGAAGCAAAATCAACTTTTTTGTAGAAAATTAATAATTTTAGATTAAAAAATCAACAAATTGGTTCACATTTTTTTTGCTCTTTAGCTGAAAAATATTTTTTGGTTGAAAATACAACAATTTTGTTGATAAATCGTCTTTTTGGTTTGTAAATTAATCTCTTTTTGTAGCAACTGAATCCTTTTTTCCTGTTTGTTAAAAATACAACTGTTTAGTGGAGAATTAATTTTTCTTTGTTTATAATTTTATGGCTAAGTTTAGAAAATTTTATTCTTTTGTTGAAATTCAAAAATTGTTTTGAAAAATGATCCCTTTTCTTTGAAAATTAAACTGAAATCTTTCTTAGTTCAAAATTATCTTTCTTGTTTTTTTAAACTCGTCTTTTTGATTCAAAACTTTATCCGCTTTAGTAGAAATTTAAACTTTTTTATGAAAAAAAATATTAGAATATTTTTAATAATAAATTTTATAATATTTTCAGGGATGTTAGTGGTTCAGTTGTTCAATTTTAGGTCAAAAAAGGGTTCTTTGTGAAAAAGGGAACTAAAGGGTGATTTCATTTATTATATTTAAACAAAATTTATTATTAAAATATTTTCATATCCAATGGGTATCGTAAATATTTAACAAAGGTTTAAAAAGTATTTCTTTTGTAAAAAAAAATTGTGAAAATGTAACTATTCCAGTTGGAAATAGTTCATCTCTTTGGTTGATAATGTAAAAATTTGTTTGATTAGTGATTTTTTTGTTTAAAGTGGAAGATTCGTAATTTTATTTAAAAATTCACCTCTTTGGTTGAAAATTCGAATATTTCATGGAAAATAAACTTTTTCGTAGAAAATTAATATTTTTTGATTAAAAAATCAACAAATTGCTTAACAATTTTTTTCCTTAACTGAAAAATCTGTATTTGTTGAAAAATAAACTATTTTATTTATGTCATTTTTTTGATAAAGTGTGTTTTATTTGAAATTAAAATTTTTTTTAGTTAAAATATCAACTATTACGTGGTACAATTACTATTGGGTTGCAAATTAATCTTCGGTGGTTGAAGATTCAATTGCTTTGTCGTAAGCTCATTTTTTTTCTTTCGAAAATTCAACTATTTTGTTGAGACATCGTCTTTTAGGTTTACAAATTAATCTTCTTTGGTAAAAATTGAATACTTTTTTAGTTAAAAATGCAACTGCTTAGTACAGAATTCATTTTCTGTTTGAAAATCTTGTTACTTCGTTTAAATTTTGTTATTATTTTATTAAAAACTCAACAACTGTGTTAAAAAGTTATCTTTTTTGGTTTAAAATTCAAGTGAAATCTTTCTTGCTTCAAAATTAAGTTTTTTTTTGTTGAAAACTTGCCTTTTTGGTTTGAATTCAACTATTTTCGATTTAAAATAAAAATATGTTTTGGTTGAAATATTTTCATGTTATATTATTATAAACTATTTAGTCAATAATTTATGCATATTTGGTATAAAATATAAAATTACTCTTCTTGATTGAAAATTTACCTTTTTGGTTTCTAAATTCATCTCTTTTGATAGATATTTAACACTTTTTTTTTATAAATTGCAACAGTTTGGTTTCAAATTAATCTAATTTTGTTGAACATTGGTCTATTGGCTATAGTCTAATCTTTCAATTTTTAAGCTAAAATATTTTTTTGTTGAAAATTAAACTTCGGTTGAATTGCTTTGTCAAAAAAAATTTTTGTTAAAGATTCATCATTTTAGTAGGAAATTCACCTCTTTGGTTAAAAATTCATATCGTTTTGGTAGAAAATTAACTTTTATTGTTAAAAATCGATTTATTAGTTAAAAATTCAACTAGTTTAATAATGAATGTATTTTGTTGAAAATTCGTCTGTTTTTGACCAGGAATTTTGTGATATTCAGTTCACAATGCGATTTTTTAGAATTTTAGATTTTTATTTTGAAGCGTTCATTTTTAATTTAAAGAATTTTAAAATGCAGTCTTGAAGACTTAAATAAGTAAAAAGTAAAAGCTTTTGAAGTGGAATTTTTTGTATAAAAAACAAATTTATTTTATCAACTGTAAATATTAATAAATAAAATCTTTTTTAATGGATCTGTACTTTAAGTATAAAAAGTGAATAATAATTGATTTGACAAATCGCTTCTAAAACCGTTCAAAATTTAAGAATTTTAAAATTTCAACGTTAAAAATTAAATTATTTCAATTCGAAAGTCTCAGTTATTAAAAAAATCAAATATCCGATTCAAACTTTATAAACATTTTTAACAATCTAAAATATTCTATTTTCAACCCATTAAATAAAAACATTTTTAATAAAGACAAAGAATAATTATTTAATATTTAGCAATATTTTTAATTGAAACCAAATATTTAAAAGTAAACAATTTAAAAATTAATTGTGTGCCATTGAAGGCCTTGAACGTTAAAATTTCGAAAAGCTTTTAAACTTTCAATTTTACAATCCTAATTGTTCTTTTTTTTTTTAATTTGTGATAAAATTGTTCAAATTCGACGTATAAATAACAATTAAGCACTTACTATTTTTAGAAAATATTTGAGTAATTTCAAAAGATATTTAGAAGTTTTGAAAGGATTTAATATCAATTTAAAACATTTAAAGTGATTTCAAATAATTTAAACGAAGTTTGTGTACTTACAAAAATCGTCTATTCGTACTGATTTTTTTTAAATAGCTACAGCCTGAATTAAAATAAAATGAACATTTTTTTCCACATTAAAAAAAATTAGAATATTTTAAAAATTGTGAAGGGTTTCAAAAGATTAGAAATATTTTCTTAAGATTCCTAGGGTAAATGATTTTTCATTTTTAAAAACTATTTTAAGAGAATATAAAAAAGATATTTCCAAAATTGTCAATAAGAATCTGGAAGATTTTAAGGAAATTTTTTTTTTTTTAGTTTGCAGGATTTTCTAAATTTTGTAGGAAAAATTCAATTCCTTTTTAAAGATATTTAGAAGTTCGGAAAAAAATTGAAAAATAACTTTAAATTTGAAAAAAACTTCCCATAAATTTCTAGTTGTCTCAAGATCTTGAAATAAAATTTTAAAGCTTTTCAAAGATGTTTGAAATATATTTAAGATGAGAATAATTTAACTTCTAATTTAAGAAGTACTCAGTTAAAAATGTTCAATTTTTAATGTTTTTAGCTTAAAATTACTTTTAAAAAAATATAATTTAAAAGAATTTAAAGTTCTTTAAATTCCATATGATTTATAAGAGTTAAAATTCTAAGTTTTGCAGTTTATCTGCAAATTTTTCAGATCGAAAAATTTTTAGCTTTAGAATTTTTTAACTCTATTGACCCTGAAAAACCGGGAATTTTTTCTATGATTAAAACGACCACCCTATGTGAAGTTCTTGCCTGAAAGTGCTACTATTTTTTTCAGAATTCCCTAGTATTATTTATATTTAATAAATTTAAATTTAAAAAATACTTTTTATGAAATGAATGAATATTTATTTAAATCTTTAATATTTATTAAATAAAAAAATTGCCAGGGAAAATTCAGGTAATTTTCAAAATGAATTTTTCTGGTCGCCTTATCTTATGTTATTTTATAAAAGGAAAAAACATACAAGATAAAATAATTTTATAACACGAATCAAGTGTAAAAATAAGACGAGAAATTCTCCTCCACAGTATATTTCGTGACCTAGGTTCCAATGAAAATATCAGACATAGAATCGATGTACGAGATATTTAATCGATTACTTAATTGTCTAATACAAGATTCACATACAAGTATGACATAATTCATTAACATTACCATAATATAATAATCGACTCGTCGACTAATCAACAACATTCATTTAACATGTGAATTTATCTTCCGTTTTTTTAATTATTATACACAATTATGCCATTTACAACACAAATTTTGTTGTACACGTGCGCGTGCGTACGAATTAATTTTATTTTGCTTCAGAGAAAAAATATATATATATTGTTAACACGTATACTAGAAATATATTAATTTATTCATTTATATTGACAATTAAGACAGATAAAATTTGCAAAGTCTCGCGAAATTCGCCCATGATTGGATTTTCATCGCCTCTGATTCCTTTCTTTCTAAATCAACAATTGCTCCTTTTTTTAATAAACAATTGTTAGTTGACCCGTCGCCGATCAACAAATAAAATTCCGTCGTGACCCGTATTTTTTCAGGTTTAAAACGTAAAATACAGGAGCGAGGAAACGATTAAAAAATTAAAACAGTAAATGGAAATTGAACATTTCTGGATAAAAATTTTGTCCGATTCAACAGGCATTTCATCTAGATTTTTGTTTGTAACAATTTGTGCGATTGAATTAACAAATTAGTACGCGTGGTTGGCGACAAACAATGCTGCGTCTCCTGCTGCTCCAGTCACACCTCCAGCGTATTTTCCAAGTGCCGATTCGCTGTTGGCCTGTGAAAAAAGTGAAGAAAATTATCAGTTGATTTGGAATTTTAAGAATTTATTGATAAATGACCGAGTTATGCGTTTTCTTTTTAAAGATGCTTCTTTTTTTTAAACGAAGAAGATATTGCGATTTGAATTTCCCGCCACAGTTTTAAGGCCACACTTCAACATAACCTCAAATTTGAAAGTAACTGGACGAGAAATAAATGCAGAACTACAAGATTTTCTGTAGACTTTGCAATTTAGGAGCAATATTTTTTTGAAATTGTTTGCTTTTTTATTTTGAAAACCACCAAAAAGAAAAAAATCCAGAGCTTTTATACATAATTGATTTGATTAAATTTAGAAAAATTTAATTTTAATTAGATTTAAATTTCTGCATTCTGACACCACTGTAATGAAATCTAAAAGAATTGCGCGAAATTAAAAATATTAGAATATTTTCAGTAATAAATTTTATAATATTTTCAGGGATCTTAGCGGTTCAGTAGTTCAATTTTTGGTAAAAAAAGTTTTTTTTAAAGGGAAACTAAAAGGAGATTTCATTTGTTATTACATTTTTTTTAAATTTATTGTTAAAATTTTTTCACATCTAATAAGTATCGTAAATATTTAACAAAATTGCGCCTTTTCTTTAGCAAGTTTTCTAGTCATTTTTGTGTTCGAATTTTTTTTATCTATTTAAAAATTATTTCGTTTGGTTGGAAATTCAACTATTTTATGAAAAATAAACTTTTTTGTATAACATTCATAATTTCGAGTTGAAAAATCAGCAAATTGGTTAACCTTTTTTTTTGTTCCTTAACTGAAAAATCTTTATTTGTTGAAAAATCAACTATTACGTTTTTATTGAGGATTCACTCTTTTTTTAACTCATGAAACTACTTCGTTATGATTTTTAAAAAATCTATTCTAAAAATATTACACTACATAGTTTAATAAAAAATGGTCTTTTTGGTTTAAAAATTATTATCTTTTGATTAAAATTTCATCTTTTTTAATTAAAAGTTCAAATGTTTAGTTCAGAATTAATTGATTTTTTTGTGTAAAAATACAACTAATTTGTTAAAAATGTATTTATTTGTTTGAAGATTTACCATTTAAATTTAAAATGTAGCTTTTTGGTTGTAAATGTAACACTTTTGTTGAAATGTTTTTGAAAATTAACTTCTTTTTGTAAATTTAATTAATTTGGTAGAACATTCAACTATTTGGCTAAAAATGTACTTTTTTTATTGAAAATTCATAATTATTTTGGACTAAAAATTTTAATGTTTTGCAAAAAAATTTTGATATTTTATTTTGAAAATTCAACAATCTGGATAATTTTTTCGATTTCAATCTTCCACCTTAACAAACAAGAAAATCAATAATCAACCAAATAGTTACTTTTTCAACCAGAAATAAATTATTTCCAATTGAAACAGTTACATTTTCAGAAAAAAAAATACTTTTCAACCAAATTTCAAAACAAAAATCTGACACAAAAATTACTAGAAAGCTTCCTAAAGAAAAGGCGCACTTTTGTTAAATATTTGCGATACCTATTAGGCATGAAAATTTCTAATAATAAATTAAATTCCCTTTTAATTTCCCTTTTTACGGAAAACTGAACTACGGAACCGCTGTGATTGCTGAAAATACTATAAAATTTATTATTGAAAATATTCTATTATTTTTAATTTTGCGCCGCTGTTTTAGACTTTATTACAATGGTATCAGAACCCAGAAATTTTAATCAAATTTAAATTAAAATTTTCGAAATTTAATAAAATTAATTAGGTACAAAAGCTCTTGATTTTTTTTTCGTGGTTTTTAAAATCCAAAAGAAAACAATTTCAAAAAAATATTGCTCCTAAATTTCAAAGTCGAAAGAAAATCTTGCAGTTCTGCATTTAATTTTATATTTTGATAAAAACTTGTTTTTCTTTTAAATAAAAAATGTATCTCTTTAAGTAGAAGTTCTTTTTTTATTAAAAATTTAACTTTTTAGTTAAGAATTCATCTTTTTTTGTTAAAAAATTGGTAAAGTTATTGAAAATTCAATAATTTCAGTTATAACTAATATTTGTTCGTTAAAAATTTAACTGCTTGCTCAAAAGTGGAACAACTCTGTTAAAAAGGAATTTTTTGGTTAAAGACTTACAAAAATTGGGTCAAAATTCTGGGACAGATTTCTTAAATATACTGATTTTAATGATTTTAGAAATGTTAAAATCCCCCAAAAATAACCTTTGTATTTTACTTATGCAAATATTAACCCGGTTTTAGAAACCAAGAGCTAACGTATACTATTTTCAGTTTTTTTTTAATTTACAAACGGGGAAACAGGCACATAATAAACAGAAATGATAGAATAATAAGATGGAAGAATGTCAGTAGCCACTTGAAAATTATACTTATTCCTGCTTACAGAATATGTAAAAAAAAGAGAATCAAAATTGCAAAATAGAATTTAAAAATAAATTACTTTTAATTTGTAAAAAACATCTGCACGCTTTGGACTCACTTTAGAGATAAAAAATAGTGCAAATAGTTTCACAATTTCGAAAAAAAGCGTGATTACATTTTTCAAGTATTAAACTTATTTTTGAAACAAAATTTCTATCTTTCTAATCTAAAATTTTTAAAGTTTTGAAAATTAAATTCAATGTTTATTTTAAATGTTCTAATTTAGTAGATAAATGATCGAAATTTTCTTTCTTTCTTGACTAAGATATATATTTTTTTAATTCAACTATTTTGTTAAAAAAGTCACCGCTTTGGTTTAAAAATTCACAATTTTTAGTTAAAAATGCAACTGTCTGGTTAAAAATGAACCTTTCCTCGATTGAAAATGAACTTTCTTGTTTAAAATTTCACTGTCTTATACCAAATTTATATTTTTGGATCGACAATTCAACAAATTTATAGAACATCTAACAATTTAGTTGAAAATTCAACTATTTTGTCAAAAATTTGTCATTCTGACTTAAAAATTCAACAATTTAATTTTTTTTCTTTCTATACTAAAACAATTTTTGAAATGCGCACTTTTTGGTGAAATGTCATTTTTTTAAACACAACTGTTTGGTTGAAAATTAATCTGTTTAATTTAAGGACTTTAGTATTTTATTGGAAATTCATTTTTGTTGGTTAAATCCAATTGTTTTTTATTTCAAATTAAAATCTTCAAGTAACTTAAAATTAAATAATTTTGTTGAAAATTCAACTGTTTGGTTGAAAATTTATATTTTAGTCTGATAATTAAATTATTTCGTAGAAAATTGAGTTTTTCGGCTAAAAAAATCAAAAATTTATTAAAAATTTTTTTCTTTCTAGACTAAAACTTTTTTTTTACTGAATTCAACTATTATGTTTAAAACTCATTTGTTTTTCTGAAAATTAATTTGTTGTTAAAAATTCAACTGTTTTGTAGAAAATTTGTCTCACTGGGTTGAAAATTCAACAATTTAATTTAAATTATTGTTTCTTTCTTGACTATTTTTTTTTTGAAAATTCAACGATTTTGTTAAAACTTATCTTTTTACTGAAAATTAATCAATATTTAGTCAAAAATTAAACAATTTTGTAGAAAATTTATCTTTTCTACTAGAAAATTAAAAAATTTAATTACAATTTTTTACTTTCTAGAATTATCAATTTATTTTATTTTAATTCAACTATTTTCTTAAAAATTACTTTGTTTTTTAATATTCTTTTTTAGTTGAACATGCCATTATCTGATTAAAAAATAACTTGTTTCGGTTGAAAATTAACTATTTGTTGATAATTCAAATATTTTGTTAAACACTCATAATTATTGTTAGAAAATTCGCTTTTTTATGAAAAAATCAACTGTCTAGTTTAAAAATGAACATTTTGATTGAAAACTCAACTGTTTTCTTGGAAATTTGTGTTTGCGGCTCAAAAGTTCAACTAAAAATTATCCAAATAAAATTTGGTAGAAACTTAATCTTTTTGGTTGATCATTTCACTAATTTGGCTAAAAATGGATATATTTTGTTAAAGATTTAACTTTTTTGGTAGAAAATTAATCTTCAATAAAGAAAATTTAACTATTTAGTTCAAAAAATAAATGTTTAGATGACAAATAATTAATTTTGGTAGAGAATTAAATTATTTTCTTAGAAATTCGTCCTTTTTGGTTCAATCGACCCGCTTTTGATTAAAATAAAAAAATTTCTGAATTCATATTTTTTCGTCCAAGGCCTGCATTTGGAACTCCAAAGTTTTAGGATTTTTTAAGTTGATCAATTCCTTCAAAATTAATCAAAATTGTTACGCAATATTGAAAATAGTAGAAAAATAAATTACAGAAAGTTGTAAAGAAACTCCTGATAATTTTTTAGAAATATTTATTAAAAGGAATATTTTCTTTTCAAATGGCTCCTGATGTTGTGTTATTGAAAAATACTTACGTCAAATAAAAAACGATAGAAAGAAAAGGTGTAAGTTTTAGTAGGCGTGTGATTTGACGAAGAGGGAAGCATCGCCAGCTTTGCTAGAAACGCTGCCAGTGACATATTTGCCCTGACAAGCTGCAGCATTCGCCTAAAGAATTAGCATTCACAATACAAACGTGCAAACAACAAAGTCAACAATTATTCTAAACAAAAATCCTGCTTCCTTTGCATATGAAAAAATAAAAAAATTAAAATACTATAGTTAATTAAAAAGGATCTTTCGCTAAGCTAGAGGATAGAGAAAAAAATCAACAAGAATATTAAACAGGAAAACAATTTAGAAAATGAAACAGGGTGGCGATTCGTCAGACGATTTCCAATTCCAGATCATTTTCAGGTTTTTTTAGGTTCTAAATACTTTTCTCGTTGGAACTGAACACTTTTTCAAAATAAAAGTTAAATTATGTTTAAAAAACCGTTTTTTTACGAAAATTTATTTTTCTAACTGAAAATTGAACTATTCTGTTTTTGGTTGGAGATTTGCGTTTTTTGGTAGAACATTTAGCCTTTTTAGATGATTCTTTTGTTGAAAATTCGTCTTTTGTGAATGAAAATTTCAAAATTTAGTTGTGATTTTTTTTCTTTCTTGACTAACACATTTTTTTTAAATTCAACTATTTTGTTATAAGTTCCCCGCTTTGGTTTGAAAATTCACCTTTTTTTATTAGAAATGCAACTCTCTGGTTAATAATTTAACCTTTATCCGGTTGAAAATGAACTTTTTTGTTGAAAATTCCACTGTATTGTAGAAAATTTATATCTTTGGCTCGAAAATGTAAAAAATTTGCAGAAAATTTTACCAATTAGTTGAAAATTCTGATTTTTTGTTAAAAATATAATCGTTTGGTTGAAAATTAAACTTTTTTTTCTAGTAAATTCATCTTTCTCGCTTCAAAATTCAACAATTAAATTGAATTTTTTCTTTCTAGATTAACATATTTTTTTGTTCAAAATTCAACTTTTTTTAAATTTAACTGTTTTGGTGAATAATTCATCTTTTTGGTTGAAAATTCATTTCTTTTATTAAAAGTTTAGCTATTAGGTTTAAAATTCCATTAAAAACTCAAATATTTGGTTGAAAATTTATTAAATCTGTTAAAAATAAACCTTTTTTGGTAGAACAGTAATCTCATTGGTAGAAACTTCAAACTTTTGGTTAAAAAAATAGTTTTTCATAGCCAAAAATAAATTGTTTTAACTGTGAATATAAATATTCCATTTTAGGTTGAAAATTTATCTTCTTAGTTGAAAATTCATATAATTTGTTGAAAATTTGTTGTTTTTTTTAGTAGAAAATTATTCTTTTGGGTTAGAGATTTTCTTGGGGGAAAATTTATCTGTTTAGTTGAAAATTTAACTATTTTATTGAAAATTCATTAAATTCAAGTTTTTGTTGAAAAATTATATTTTTTATGAAAAAATTCACGTACTTTGTTGAACATTTGTATTTTTTTAAAGAAAATGATCTTTTTCGGTTGAAAATTTAATATTTTTTTATATTTTTTTTTTCATCTTTCAAATTAAATTTTTCTATTGAAAATATAACCATCATACTTTTATGGAAAATTGATCATTGTTCCCTTGGTATTTATAAGTCAATTGTTTTTAATATCTTTAAACATTCTCTGAAATTTATCTATTTTTTAAAAATAGAAAATCACTTTAAATTATCTTGAAACCTTGCCAAATCATTTGAGAGCTTTAAAATTTTATTTCAGAATCTCCTTTAAAATGATTCAAATGTTTACTAGGACTTTTAATAAATCTTTCAAAATTAAATAAATTATCTAAAAATCTTCCAGGTTAATTTTTTACAATTTCGGAAAATTTTTTTAATTTATTTAAATATGTTCCTAAAATTAATTTTTGAAAATAAAGAATCATTTTGAGTTTACCCAGGGATCATAAAAAAAACTTCTATTCTGTTGCAAACTTTGAAAATTCTTAAAAAGCTACTCAATTTTTTGTTCGCATTCTTCAAAAATTTATTTATTTAATTGATATTTATTTATTAAAATTTATTGAAATATTTTCCAGTTGTCAATTATTATTTTCTTTTAAATTTCTGAATATATTTTAAGCTTAATCAAATTTTATATAAATTAAGAATAATTGTCCAATTGTTATTTATTCATAAAATTTTGTTTTGAAATCCATTTGAATAATCTGTTAAAATTAATTTTTCAAAATAAAAAAATCCTTTTCAATTTTCCCCGGAATCCTAACAGAATTTTTTATTGTCTTGAAATCTTTCAAAATTTGATTTCAAAATCTCTTTTAAAAAGTTTCTAATTTTGCCTATTACTTTTAATAAACCCTCCTAAATTTAATGAATTTTCTGAAAATCTTCCAGATTAATTTATTACAATTTTGGATATGTTTAAAAATATTTTCTTAAAATTAATTTTTCAAAATTCATAAAAAGCTTTAAAATTTTACTTGGAAATTTTCCAAAATCTATATTTTATTTAAAATTTATAAATTATATTTTCATGTTTTAAATTAAGTTTGAGTATTTTCAAAACTTCAAAATATCTCTTAAACTTACACGAATTTCTACCAAATGAATATTGTTTAACTGTTATCTATACATCAAAATTCAACAATTTGATTTACATATAAACAAATTTTTAAATTGTTTAGCTTTCAATATTTTATTGATAATTGTTTAGTTCAAATAAATAATTCAATTTTTCACGTAAATGTCTGTAAATTGATCAAGTTTTAACATATTCTGAATTTAGTTAACATTAAAAATCATTAAATAATTTATATTTACAGATGATCCTGAATAATGATATTGGCGCGTTGGAAAATTACCAAATAATAAAATTGCTGAATATTCATTATGTTACCGAATTTGAAAATTCTCGAATAATAAAATTTCCGAAAGAAAAATGCCAAAATATAAAATATCCGAAATAATTATCTCCAGAATTATTGTTTGAATTTAAAATTACAATTACTGAAAAAATTTAAGGAAATTTTCTAGATCGGATATTTTATAATTCGCTATTTATTTTTAATTATTCAAGTCTTCAAAACTGTATTTTAAAATTCTTCAAATTCAAAATATACTATTAAAAATGAAGAACTAAAATGGGCAATTTTTATGGTAAAATATTTTAGTATTACACATTTTAAACTGAATTTCCAGGGTTTTCAAGTTTTTTTTTAAATCGCAGATAATTTCCAGGTTTTTCAAGGTTTCCAGGTCAAATCGCCACCCTGTTAAACCTAGATAAAAAAAGTTAATCGAAGCAATTAAAATAATTTCATAGAAACAGAAAGAAATAAAATAAAATTAATACAAGGAAATAAATAAAGCAACAGATTAAGAAATTAACAAAAATTAATGGAAATAGGGAACTACACAAATTTATTAAATTTATTCTGGAAAATTTAAAATCAAACTAAACAGTTCAGCAAAAAGCATTATAGAAATAGAGAAGGATATAGATATCCATATAATAAAAGTAGTGCAACTAATTAGCCTAGATTTCACTCATTTCAGCATAACCTTTCTAGAAATGATTAAAAAATACATTTTTAGGCCAGCATGAAATTCAAGCATTTCGTGAGTGACTGTAATAAATAGAGCAATTCGATTTTTTTAAATAGATTTTGGTTATCTACAGTTACACAGATACTGAATTATTATCAACAAACTCACACTGAACTAAACTATGGTAATTAGGTTGCAAACTAATTTCAAAAACGATTTCAGAAAGTTTCGAATATTTCTGATTAAAGACAGTTTTAGCCAAGCAAAGTTACTTTTAATGAACACTACTTTTAAATTAATTTCCGAGAATAGATATTGAACAAATTTTCATTTGAAGGGATGCTATGGGTTAGGAAATTCCAAAAAGTCGGGGAATATTCAATAAACTAAAGTTGAAGTCAATGTTATTATTTTGTTGCTAATTCGCCTTTTTTGTTGAATTCGACTGTTTTTGGTTTATTTAAAATAATATTTGTTGGTTCAAATATCAAATATTCTATTTTTCGTGGAGAATTCATCTTTCTTGGTCAACAATTTATTTTTCTAACTTAAAATTTAACTATTCTATTTTTGGTTCAAAATTTGACTTTTTTGGTACAAAATTCACCACTTTGGTTAGAAATTTCACCTTTTTTGTTAGAAATGCAAATGTCTCATTAAAAAGTAACCTTTTTGGTTCGAAAATGAACTTTTTTTGAAAATTCCACTGTATTGTAGAAAATTGATAGTTTTGGCTCGAAAATTAAAAAAATTCGAAGAAAATTTTACCATTAAGTTAAAAATTCTGAGTTTTTGGTAGGAAATTTAATGTTTTGTTAAAAATACAATTGCTGCTTTGAAAATTTAACTGTTTTTTTTTAGAAAATTCATCTTTCTAGCTTGAAAATTCAACAACTAAATTCAAATGTTTTCTTTATAGACAAAAATATATATATATATTTTTTTTTTTTGAAAATTCAAATATTTTGGTCAAATTTGCATCTTTTTTAGTTAAAAGTCACAATTATTTAGCTTTTGACTTAAAATTATGATATTTTTTTGTTGTTGAAATATAAACTATTACATTTTTTATTGATTCAATTTCATTTTTCGTTAGAGGTTCACATTTTTGTTGAAAATGTATTTCTTTGTTTGGAAATTCATCCTTTAAAAACTCAAATATTTGGTCGGTAATTTATGTATTCTGTTAAAAATGAATCTGTTTTGGTACAAAAGTAATCTCATTAGTTAAAACTTAATAATTTTGGTTAAAAATTATTTTTTCATGGTCAAAAAACAATATTTTTAAATGCAAATATAAATATTTCATTCTGGGTTGAAAATTGATCTTTATAGTTTTTTTGGATTAAAGATGAATTATTTTAGTTTAAAATTCACTTCTTTAACTGAAAACATAACTATTTAATTTTTGGTGGAAAATTAATCTCTTTTGGTCGAATTTAATTTTCTTGGTGGCAAATTCATTTGTTGAGTTGAAAATTTAACTATTTCATTGCAAATTTATTTGCTTTTGTTAAAAATTAATTTTCTTACTGAAAATTCGAAAATAGTGTTACAAACTTCCTTTTTTTGTGGAAAATTAATATTTTGAACTAAAAATTCAACTATTTTGTTTTTTGTTAACAAAATATATTTTTTTTGTGAAAATTGGCGTACTTTGTTAAAAAATTTCATTTTATTGGTATAAGATTTATTTTTTCGATTGAAGATTCAACATTTTGATTAAAAATTCATTTCTATGATTGAACATTTAACTAATTTTTAGAATTGTAATTTTTTTTAGCTTAAAATTAATGTTTTCATATTAAAATGTAACAATTCCATTTTCAGTTGATAAAAACTCGTCTTTTTAGCACTGAAAAATTAATATTTTAGTAGAAAATCCAATATTTTGTATGAGTTTTATTGATGAATTGATACATCTTTCTTGATTTAAAATTACTGTTTCTTTTCGTTGAAAATTCATGTATTTTGTTTACAATTTGTTTTTTTTGGTAGAAAACTCATCTTTTGGGTTGAAACTTTAACTGTTTTGTTGAAAATCTGTTTTTTGTTGATCTTTAAAAATTAAATTTTGTAACTGAAACTGTAACTATTGTATTTTTTAGGGAATCTTTTTTTATATAAATATTTCTTAGTTGAAATATCAACTAAGGTAAACGTCTCAGTAATTGTGACGCCAATTTTCTTGCTTTTTATGCAATTTGAATTAATTTATATTCCATTCATCAATAAGAACTGTTAAAAATATATAGATTCTATTATTAAATATTACTTATAACATAGTTTTTTAACAATATTTATTCACCTTACTACATTTTTCGTTAAGAATTTACTTACTTTATCATAACTTCATCACTTTGGTTAAAAATTAATTTTTTTTAACTGAATTTTTTTCTATTCTCGAACCTGTGAAATTGGCTATCAGAACCAAAATTTTCAAGACTTTCTGTCCTCGACTGCAACGTTAAAAATAATTGGAATTTTTTTGTAAATAAAGAGAAAAAAAAATGGTTAAATTAGGAAAAAATACCTTGGCTCTCTTGATAAGTTCGTCCTGAGCAGCACCGATTTGGTCCTTCTTTCCAGCCCAAGCACGGAGAACGGAAGCCTGGAGAGCACGGCCATAACTGAAAGTCAATGCCCAAGGTTTCTTCAACGGGTATTTGTTGATAGCATCCAAATTGACGGAAGCCTCTTCCTCGGACTGTCCACCGCTGAGGAAAGTGATTCCGGGAACCGCTGGTGGGACAGTACGGAGAAGAGCTGTGACGGTCGCAGCCGCGATTTCCTCGGGCTTTGCTCTCTTCGGGCAGCTCTGTCCGGGTGTCACCATGTTGGGTTTCAAAAGTGTTCCCTCGAGGTAGACTTTATGGTCAGACAACGCCTAAAATCCATTAAAAACGTAAAAAAAATGTTAAGCCCTTCAAAATCGTTTGAAGATACAATAGAAACTGAACCAAAATTTACAGAAAAGAAGAGCCCTCAAAACGCTTTAAAATGAGCCCAAGACGAACCTTATACGACGAATAGAAGCAATGTTATAAGAGATCAAAAAAAGAGTAATAATGTTCAAAAACTATTTTTTGATTTTTTGAAACTCTTATGACTTCGGTTCTATTTATCTTAGAAGGTTCATCCTTGGTTCATTTTAAAGCGCATAAGGATCTCTTTAATCTTGTTAATATTGATTTTGATAAATCAGTCAGCAAATGTATAAAAATCAGAAACAAAAATCTTAAAGAAAGTTTCTTGCTTAATAGCATTTCATAAAAATAAAATAGCAATGATCAAAATTAAGACAGAAAGAAACTCAAAAACACTTTAAAATGAGCTCAGTATGAACCTTGCACGACGAACAGAACCTAAACTCTATTAAAAACGTAAAAAAAAAGTTAAACCCTTCAAAATCGTATGAAGATACAATGGGAACTAAACCAAAATTTACAGGCTAGAAGAACTCCCAAAACGATTAAAAATGAGCCCAAGACAAAACTTCTATGGCAGATAGAACGGAAGTTATAGGATATAAAAAAAGAGTAAGAAAAGTTACAAAAATATTTTTTGATTTTTTAAAACTCTTATAACTTCAGTTCTATTTCTCGTAAAACGCTCATCCTGCGTTCATTTTAATGCGCTTGAGGAGTTCTTTTAGTCTTTGAATTTTGATTTTGACCAGTCAGCTAACGCCTGAAAACAAAAAAAAATATCATACCCATAAAAATTCTATAATAATCAAATTGAATTTTAACCAAAATTTTCGGACAAAAAGAAACCCTAAATTACATGAAAATAAATCCACGATGAACATTCTACCTTAAGTAGAATAAAAGTTATAAAAGATGCAAAAAAGAACTAAAAAAATGCAAAAACTATTTGACATTTTTTGAAACTCTTATATCTTTGGTTCTATTTATCGTAGAAGGTTCATCCTGGGTTCATTTCGAAGCCCTGCGAGAGTTCTTTTAATCTGTGAATTTGGATTTTGAGAAATAAGTCAGCCAACGTCTAAAAACCATGGGCAAGTATTAAAAAAAACTGTCAATCCTCGTAAAATTGTATTAAAATGAAATAGAAATTTAACCAAAATTTACAGACAAGAAGAACTCTCAAATCGCTTCAAAATAAATCCAAGATGAACCTTTTACGACAAGCAGAATGAAAGTTATAAAATACAAAAAAGCGTTAAAAAAAAAAAATATTCTTTCTTTTTTGAAATTCTCATATCTTCGGTTCTATTTATTGTAGAACGTTCAGCCTAGGTTCATTTTAAAACGCCGAGGAAGTTTATTCAGTCTGTGAATGTGGATTTCGATCGCCTGAAAATAAAGAAATCCCATTCCTCTCAAAATTATATAAAAATCAAATAGAAATTCAACCAAAATTTAGATGGACATAAATCCTAAATCGCTTTGAATGAAATCCTTGATGGACGTTCTAGCAACAAATAGAATCAAAGTTATACAAAATCCCAGAGAAGTTCAAAAACTATTTTCCATTCTTTGAACTTTTTTATCTTTGGTTCTATTGATCGTAGATGGTTCATCCTGGGTTCATTTTAAAGCAATTGCTGAGTTCTTTCTACCTGTGAATTAGGATTTTGATCAGTCTTCAAACACCTAAAAAAATCGCATGCATCTCAAAACTCTAGAAAAATAATATACAAATTAAATCAAAATTTACAGACGGAAAGAAATCCTAAATTGCTTTCAAATGAATCCTTGATGGACCTTCTACGACAAATAGAATCAAAGTTATAAAAGATCCAAAAAAGAGTAAAAAAAGTTCAAAAACTTTTTTCATTTTTTTAAACTCGTATATCTTCGGTTCTATTTTTCGTAGAAGGTTTATTCTTGGCTCATTTTAAAGCGCTTGTGAAGTTCTTTTAAGCCTATGAATTTCGATTTTCATAAATCAAGACATTCTTTATGAATTTCATTTAAATAATACCTTGTAGACGGCGGCGAGGACCTCTTCGGTGACTTGTTGGCATCTTGCAAGATCGTGATCACCGTCGGGGAGGATCTCAGGCTCGACGATCGGGACGATTCTTGCACTTTGGCAGATGGAGGCATAACGAGCAAGGACATTGGCGTTTTCCAAGATGGCAAGTTTGCTGGGTGTGTCCTTGGTGATCTTCAAAACGCACCTCCATTTGGCAAAGTGGCATCCGTCCTTCTTGTACTGAACGCATCGGGCCTGGAGGTCATCAAGACCCTGGGTGGTGCATTCGTCCTGGGTTCCGAAAAGAGGGACCACACCTTTGTCGACCTTGATTCCAGGAAGGATATTACGTTCTTGGAGGAGTTTCACGAAGGGAGTACCGTCGTCAGCTTTCTGGTAGAGAGTCTCGTGGAAGAGGATCACTCCCGAAACGTGCTGGCTAATCACATCCTGTTGAATAAGTTTTTCGTTATTATCAAACTCTATGCGTTGATTCGGTTTGAAAAATTAGGAAAAGCGCAATTTTTGTCAAGTTATTCAGTGGTATAGGTCACGAGTTATAAGCGAAAGTTGATTTTTTGGATTTTCAAATTTTGAATGTTAAACAGCTTATAACTTTAGTTCTATTCGTTTGAGGAAGTTCAACTAGGGCTCATTTAAAAAGACTTGATCTCTTCTTTGAGTTCGAAAATTTTAAAATCGTTTGCAAATTTATTTTAAATTTTATAGTGAAATTTAGAACTTTTTTTGAATGAAATTAAAAGTTGTAATTTCTAACCTTAGGGGCGGTAAATAGGAGCTGTCTGTAAGCTTTGCGGTTTTCTTCAGTATTTTCAACATTGATGTCCGTAAAACGTTTTCCAATGGTAGCGGTGGATTCATCAGCGGCCAAAATACCTCTTCCGGGTGCGACGATCTGCTGAGCGATCTGGCTCAATTCTTTTTTCAGCTCGGGCTCAGCTGTGGCGTAAACTTCCTTCGCCATGTTCTAAAAAAATTACTTTATTTAAATATAATGTAATAACCATTTTTAGATAAAGGGATTTTTATTTATTAAGTGGAAATTGAATTTCAAATTTTTTCAAAATTAATCGATCCCACCCCTTACCTGAAAATTTGCAAATACTCAGTCTAATGTCAGACCACGATTACTCCCGACCATAAACAAACTTGGCGAGAGTCAAAAGCGTTTAAAGCGTAGATTGAACATCGAGAAAAATAATTAAGTTTATAGCACTTTCATTTGTCCACCTTTTTCTTGACAGTATTAGATTAAGTACAAAGGGTTGCATTGTTATAATAGTCTTTGGGATAAAGACGAACGATACAGACACATTTCGACGTTTGAATAAACGCCCTATTTTCTACAATTACGATATATAAATACAACAATTACTAGCCGAGTGTATAGTATACATTCTGGCGGCTGTACAATAAAGAATGAACAACACATTAAGTATACTCATATTATTTATTTAAGTGCGCCCAAACAACAAGCGCCTCTATACAAGAGCTTTATTTAAAAAATTACTGTCCCTTTTTTCAAAGAGAAAAAAAATTGGTGTTTGGCGCATTTTTTGCCTTTTTCGACCGCAACCGGATGGACTGGTTGGGTCGCGAAATATCTTGACTACATTTTGACTTCCGGCGGGTTGGAGAACCGAGCACGAACTGAAGGTGGATGGTGCAGTACCGGCTTGAGCTTTAAGGTGGGGGGGAGGTAGACAACCCGCAATGCAGCACGCGCAGACGTCCTGAGCTTGGCAAATTATCCCCTGCACAACCTGGACTGACCTGAGACGTCGACCACGAGAAAATCTTGCCCTGGTCGCCCCACCCGACATTCATTTTCAGCGGCGCCGTCCCAGTTGGTTTTTCAAAGTCCTATCTTACGGCGGAAACAAGTTTAAACGACATTAAAACTTGACTTGATAAATGTTGCAAAAATTTGGAAACTTTGGATTTTAGTTTTGAGTTAATAAAGGTGCTATACTTTAATCACATAATCTAAAGGGTTAAATACAATCCATCACAGAGGGTTTTTTCAAAAAATGTCTTGTTTTTTTTTTTTTAATTAATTGAAAATATGATGCAAATTATGCGCTTGAGAAGGAGCAAGCCGCCACCACGAGTGCACTCATGGTGAACCGATGGGGCCGATATTCAGTTCACCATGGGTACACTCACGGAGGAGGTTTGCTCCTTCCCAGGCGCAGAAATTGCATTATATTTTCAATTCATTAAAAAGAATAAAAAACAACAAGACTATTTTTCAAAAACCCCCTGAGTAAAGAAATTGTATTTATCCCTTTAAATTAGGCAGTTAGAATGTGAAAATAAACAATTCATAATTGTAGGAGAAAAATTATTATTGGTAATAGATGGAATAAAAATCAAGCCCTAGGAAGCGCCTTAAGGTGTGGCTCAATTTTGAAAATGATAACTTCATGACACAGAACGATTTTTTGATCGTTTTTTAAATCGTTCATATCTTTGAGTTTATTTCAAGGCTTTTTTTCATTAGAATATATTTTTTTCCATTCGAATTAATAAAAAATTAACTGCAAATTAAGGCACTCAAGGTACCAATTTTAAGCTAGAAACACTAAAACTGGAAAAATAACGTTTCTTTGAACTGAAAAATTTTTACATTAGAAGTCGAATTTTTTTATTTTAAATTCTTTAAATATCCTTAAAAAGCTTCAAAATTTTATTTCAAAGTCTTGAAAAATCTACATGTTGTTTCAAATTTTTTCAAATTGAAAATTACTATTTAAAGTTTTTCATAGCTTCTAAATGTTTTAAAATAATTCGAATTTCAAATAATTTTGTTAAATAAAAAATCATTTTTAATTTTCCTAGCAATGTTTAGAAAAAAGTTTTTATTTTTTTGAAGCCTTTCACAATTCTCAGAACGCTTATAAATTTTCAGTTTATAATCCATTGAAATTTCAAATTGAAAAATAGAATAGTGCAATTAGTAGTTAAAAAGTTTTGGAACCAAAAAAAAAAAGGCGAATTCTCAAAGATAAATGTAAAAGTTGGTATTTCAACTCAAATTATAATAATTTTAAATAACAAAAAAAAACCAAAGCTTTAACAAACAAAAAACATGAATTTTTAAACGCTTTTAATTTTTGAAGTCTTCTAATATTGCACTTAAAAAATCTTTACATTAAAAATGTATGTTTGAAAATAAAAATCTAAAATTAAACATATTGTTAAGTAAAATCTTTTCGAATTACGCTTTATAAACTAAATGATATTATTTATGGAGTAAAATAAGATAAACTTACCCAAATTCATCAGAAAAGTTTTATATTATCTTTGCTTCTTCATATTTAAAAATTTTAATATTGCTTACTTTCGGAATTAAATTTTCAATAGTGGATTGAGACTATGTTGTTCTTATAATCGAAATTTATTCTCATCGCTAATATGCATTTGAGTAAAGAGAAATGAGAAAAAATGCAAAGACAGATGTACAATTACTTGAAAAAGAAATTTAAATTAAGGAGGATTTATTTGTCAAATTCGCAATCATATTACTGTTCTCCTGGGAGTAATTCGCACGACGGCAAAGAATGAATTATCACATTTTGACTTTTCCCAGCGCAGTTAAGATTTATTGCTGACGTAAATTTCTTTCTTTTCCACAGAAAAGTTATGAGAAAAGCACCCCGGAAATTCGATATTTCATTTCTTTTCCGCAAATTTTCAAGGGAAAAGTTTCTACAAATAACTTACAATTAGGGAGTAAAGTTTTCAAATTTATTTACTTGGAAAATTACTTTTTTTATCATAGGGTCTTCCCGTTTACTGTAATTTTTATTAGAAACGCTTGAAGTCTGAACATTTGGTCAGAAAAGTGGAAAACTGCAGAAAAACAAAACTAATCAGCAGTAAAAACACGACGAAGCGAGATTTACGAACGGTCACCGATCCGAGCGCTAATCGCTTCCGTCCATGCTTAACATTCGAGATCTCGACGGTAGAAATTTATATTAATTAAATTTAATTTAATTAATATAATTTAAATATATATGGTAATTTAAATATATAATTTCATTAATTTATTGATTCTACAATTTATTGTTTATAATTTTTTGATGAAATAATTCAGATATTAAAACTCATTTTTAATGATATTCGCAACATTAAAAAAATTTTCAAACAACTATTTGAATCTAAAGATGGAAAAGAAGAAAATAATGTTCAAGTTATACTAAAAGAATACTTGGATCTTCCAAAGCAGATATTACACGAAGAAAAGTGAGGTCAGGGCTTACAGATATTTACGACTGTACTTACGTTTCATCGTCCATAGTGTTTTAACAGAACCTAACTTCAAAGTAAGAAGGAAACAATCTTGAAAATTAAAAAATCAGAAAAGTTGATAGCCTACAAAAAAGTTTATTTCACAATATGCAGGCCTCGTACTTTTCTATTTATTTATCCTAGGCTTCGCAGTCCAAAAAGATAATCCAACTATTTTTAGTTGAAAATTCACTTTTTTCTCAGTTGAAAAGTCTACTATTAAAATTTCCGTTATGAATTATTCTTATTCATTTAATACTATATTATTTGGTTTAAAATTGAATTATTTTGCTTGAAAATTCATATTTTCGGGTTAACAATTCAACTGT
Organism: Belonocnema kinseyi; assembly: GCF_010883055.1. Lineage (NCBI taxonomy): Eukaryota > Metazoa > Arthropoda > Insecta > Hymenoptera > Cynipidae > Belonocnema > Belonocnema kinseyi. Next base: position 79,178,831 of record NC_046661.1, on the reverse strand, counting down.
TTGGTACAAAATTAAATTCAAGTTCTTGTTAAAAATTCACCTTTGTTGGTTGAATGCAACAGTTTTTTATTTTTAATTAGAATATTTTTTGTTGAAATATCAACTATTACGTTTTTTGTTACAAAACTATATTTTCAGCTTAAAAATTCAATTCCTTAGTTCAAAGTTGAACTTCTTTCTTAAAAGTTCTTTTTTGTTGAAGATTCATAATTTTAGATAAAAATTCGATTTTTTGTTTGAAAAATATCCTTTTCAACTGAAAATTTGATTAGTTTGTTGACAATTCAAATGATTGGTTGGAAATGCAAATGCATTGTAGAAAACAGTCTGTTGAAAATTAATATTTCTTTAGTTTAAATATTAATCTATTTATTTTTTAAATTATTCAAAAAATTATAAACTAAAAATTAATCAAATAAAATTAAAACTAACATTATATCCCATCTTCAGAATATTTATTGTATTTGAAAATTAATGTACGTAACAACTGTATGGTTGCCAATTAATTTGTTTTTTCAGGATTCAAGTATTTTGTTGAATATTCGTCTGCTTTGGTTATATTAAATTGTTTTTTTTTATTTTAAATGAAAATAGGTTTTTGTTCAAATATCAATTATTACATTTTTCGGTGTAAATTAGTATTTCTCATTCCTTAAGGGCATGTGACACAGCTAAATACCTATATTACCGACCTCACTTTTTCAGTTCAGTGAATGTTTTTTTAAACCTAAGAACTTTTTTTATAAATAAAATATCGAGCTGAAACTTTGGAAAATGTATTAAAGTACAATAAAGTACGTCTAGGCACTGCATTTTGGTAGGAACTTCACTGAAAATTATTTTATCTTTTTTCTGAACCTCGACATTTTTTGAACGTTCCAACGTTTTTTATACATAAAATATCGGTCTCAAACTTTGAGAAATGCAAGAGCCGAAAGAAAACTACGTTTAAGTACAAATCTTAATAATAAAAGATGTAAAAAAATATTTCAACTATCAATTCCATCGGCATCAGCCGGTAACGTTGTACACGAAAATACGAAACCTGGCGGCCACTAAACGAGGCTCTAGAGGGTTCGTATTTTCGTGTATAACGTTACAGGCTGATGCCGATGGAATTGATAGTTGAATTTTTTTATATCTTTTATTAATAAGCTTTGTACTTAAACGTAATTTTCTTTCGGCTCTTGCATTTTTCAAAGTTTGAGACCGATATTTTATGTATAAAAAAAGTTCGAACGTTGAAAAAATGTCGAGGTTCAGAAAAAAGATGAAATAATTTTCAGTGAAGTTCCTGTCAAAATGCAGTACCTAGATGTACTTTATTGTACTCTAACACATTTTCCAAAGTTTCAGCTCGATATTTTATTCACAGAAAAAGTTCTTAGGTTCAAAGAAACATTAAGTGAACTGAAAAAGTGAGGTCGGTAATATAGGTATTTAGCTGTGTCACATGGCCTTAAACTCTTTTAGATGTTCTCCGACATTATTAGAAATATTCTGAAATATTTTGAAATTTTCTTTAAAAATGAATTCTTCAAAATAAAAATTTATTTTTAATTTTCCCAACAATCCAGATAAAATTTTTTGTTTTCTTGAAACCTTTCGAAATTCTTAAAAAGCTTTCAAAATTTCGTTCACAATATTTAAAAACTTTCATTTTATTAAAAATTGTTTTCATATTTTAAATAATTTGTTTAAAATTCTTTTCAAAACTTCTAAACCTTTTACATGTCTTTTGAAATCATTCAAAAATTCCCTAAAATTTAACAAAATTCTGCATAAACTTCTAAGCCTTCTAAATATCTTTTAGAACGAATTGTATTTTTCTTAATATGCTCAAAATATTCTGCAAAATTAAAAAAAAAAACTTACAATCTTCCGGATTCTTTTTTGAAAGTGTTGGAAATCTTTTGAAATATTTTTAAATATTCTCTTAAAATTAATTTCAAAATCATAAAACAATTTCCCATACATTTTCAAAAAATCTTTTTATTCTCTTGAAACCTTTTGAAATAAGTCTGTTTTCCTAGAAAAATGTAAGTACTGTGAAACTAAAAAATTTGTCTCAAAGAACCGAATTACTTCCCATTATTAAAAAAAATTAATTAAAATGTTATCAATAATGTTTAGAAAAATTATAGCGGAAAATAAAATATCACATTTTTTAAATCTTTAAAGATGATTCCCGAATCAAATTTGTATTCCCGGGTACTTCCCAACTTTTCCTGATTTTATTTTAATTCCAGGATACTTCTAGGCTTTTTATTTTCATTCCCCGAGTTATCCGGATACTACTGAAATATAAAAAAATTACGGTTTTGTATTCTTAAGGATCGGGTGCTAAAAATGTCTAGAGGAGTTATTTTTCCTTTGGGGATTCCGGGCTTACCATAAATATACAGATAAAATATAGTGTCTGTCAAGAAACTAGAAATACAAGTTTACAGTCCCGTGCGTCTACTAGACACTGAAAATTATAACTTTATTTTAAGCACTAAATAATACAAATTTGAAAAAATATATCCTAGCAACATAATAATAGAAAAGATAGAAATTTTGAATACCATTTTTTAATTGAAGGAATGCAGTAAAGAACAATCTCAATACAAACAATCTGAAAGTAACAGGAACCTAAAATTGGAATAGACTCAGCTGCGGATAGCACTGATGCAATCCGCACTTTTGCAATCCGCACTTTGCGAAACTTCAGCTTTTTATATACAAGAAGTGCAATTTGGAGTTAAAACAAAAAATTAAAACCATCTATAGAGATATTCAGTTGACTATTTGGAAGAAAATATGTGTAATCAGAGAAAAATTAACCAAATAGAAGTAAATTATCAATGCATTTGGAGAGAAAATGTTATGAGTGTTGAAAATCGTTCTTGAATAACAGTTAGAAATCTACTTTCCAATTTAAAAAAAAAAACTTCCACTCCAGATAGGGTAATACTGGATAAGAATAAAAGATTTTTTAAAGTAAAAAATTATTCTCTTCCGAGTAAATAAAGATTTCGTGTGACAGTATTCCACTGAACACACAATTTTACCTTAACGAGAAATGTAATAATTGATATTACAACATAAAAACGCATTTTCAACAAAATACTTCAATTTTCAAACAAATTGATAAAATTTGAACTAAGAAAGATAAATTATTAACCAAAAATGAATAAGATAAATTTTCAATAAAAAAATTCAATTTTAATAAAAAATGAATTCTTAATAAAATAGTACAATTTTCAACTAAATATGAATTTTTAATTAGAGTGATCAATTTTCCAACCAAAAAATAGAATTTTCAAAACAAAAAGGTTTTTTATTCAAAAAAAAATTAATCAAAAAGTTGCATTTTAAACTAAAAAAGAGGAAATTCCAAACTTCTTAGTTTCTTTACAAAAAAGGCGAATTTGCAACTGACAAAGATCAATTTTCAACCAAAGATGGAAAAGCTAGATTATCGGTTGAAAAAACTTAATTTTAAACAACAAAAGAACATATTTTAAACACAATAGGTAAATTTTGTACCAAAGAGATTTCTAAGCAAAATTTATTATTCTTTAACCATTATTTTAGAATAAAAAATAATCTTCAAATAACAATAACGAATTTTCAACCAGAGAGGAATTTTTAAATAAAATTATGAATCTTCAACAAAACATGCTTTTTAATCAAAAGATGCAACTTTTAAGCAAGTATTTGAATGTTCAATTTGGAAAAAAATCAACTGCAACCAGAAGTGGAATATTCACAGTTTCAGTTTTAAAAAATCTTTCACAAAAATAAAATAGTTTTCAACAAAGTTGACAAACCTTAAAAAGCAACAATAAATTTTCAACCGAAAAATATGACTCTTGAACAAAATTGATAAATTTGCGAGAAAACATTAAAATTGTTAACGAAAAATATAATTGCCAGGAGAGAGAAACTGAAAACAAAAAGAAATAGAAATAAAAATACAAGGATAATAAGGTACTAACAAAAATATTATATGATGAAAGGTCTATAGAAATATATGTTTTTTATAAATAAACGATAATAATTTCAAGAAATATCTATAGTTAAAATTTGGAATTTTTTTATTACTGTATTAAAAATGAGTTATCGATCAAATCCTTTTAATACAACGTGTATTTGATTTTTTAAAGACTTTTTTTTATGCAAAAACCTCATTTTCAGTAAAAATGTTAATTTTTTATGGATTAAAAATCTCAAAAATCGGATTTGAAGAAGTTCATTAGTCTCTAGACTAATTTTTAGAGCTCTATCTCTAACAGACAAAAAAGATATTGTCAAAATATGATTTTTGGGGTTTTTTTATGCTTTCTGAAACCAATTATACTTTTGGTTATATTCGCCTCAAGAGAATACAAAAGGGCTGTTTTTAAAGATCTTACAATACACTTTCGCGTTCAAAAGTTTTTTAAAAAAGCAAAAAATATTTTCTATTTTTATAGAAGATATTTAAAAAATAATTCTTTTATTTCTAATCTTTCTGATTGTTTACTTAATAAATAAAAGAATATTCGTAACTAACCAAAGAAGATTGAATGAGAGAGAGTTGAATGGTACACTTATAATTAGAATCCTTTCAATTGCTAATTATAAAATGTTCAACCCCAAATGATCAATGCCAAGTTCCTTTACCGTCCCTGAACTGGATTCTATCCTAAATTTATTTAAATAATCTTAGGCGCATACCTGTCTCGATTAAAATATGTAATCAAAGAAAAAAAAAGAAAAATTAAAGCATTCAAATTCAAACTATTGAATTTTAAACTTTTAAAATAAAAAATATTTTTTTAACATTTTTGATTCGATTTTTATTTTAGTTATATGTGTAATTTGAACGTATAAAATGCAAAATTGTTAATTTTTATAAATGTGTTATTCAAAGATTCTTTTAAATAATAAATTTCAAGGTAGAAGCAATACAAATTGAACGATTACAAATTTATTAATTAAATTGAACTGAAAAATGAATTATTGTTCAATTACTATTTATACATAAAACATTGACTTTGTTTAGAAATATATTTTTATATTTTCTTAAGATTGTTTTTTGAAATGAGAAAAGAAATAATTTGAAATTTTCCTAGGAATTTTCAGCTTTTTTCATTATCTTGAAATTTTTGATACGGACAGTTTTTTCTTTTTTTAAATGTAAAGTTTGTGGAAGTAAAAATAACCTCAGACGAAAAATAGTAGAGAAAAACTTTTTTGTTGTAATATAATATTTCAAAAAATGACGCAAAATAAAATTTTGTTAATTCTTACTTAATGTAAATACTAGAGAAAAAAATTACTTCCGTAAACAGTCATTCCTGGTTTATTGGCCCAACGTATAATAATGGTCTCTGAATTAAAAATCGTTAATAATATTATTTTTTACTATCAAAGTTTTAATACATTCATTGAAAATAATTTTAATTATTGGAACTTGAAGGATGTACAAATTTTCTCTATTGAATGTCTTTCAAGGCGATTTAAAGCTCTAAAGAGGGCTAATAGTTTTTAACGAGGTCGCTACTTTATTTCAATTTATATAATTATGCAGTCAAAAGCGCGCGAATATTCTGAGACATAAATATCCTATTTTCTCGTATCATCTAAAAATAAATGTTAAGGGAAGGGGAAGGACAGTCTCAACGCTCGAGTTTGATGAATTATTTCTGTTAGGTGTTCAAGACAGCTTGTGGCCAATTTTAAATTCAGGAATTGTGCAAAAATAATGTATGCAAACACAATTTATTTCAAGTTCAATTTCAATTTAAATTTGTTTTTTCCATTTTATTATGAATGTTTAACTGAAATACTTAAATTTTCAACCAACAAAATTAATTCAAACAAAAAGATTACTTTTTAAACAAGAATATTAATTATCTGTCGGAAAAGATGATTTTTCAACAAAATACTTGAGTTATGAGCAAAGTAGATGAATTTTGAACTAAAAACGAAAAATTTTCAATGAAATAGTTGAATTTTGAACTAAAAAAGATCAATTTTCAACCAAAAATGGAAAAGTTGAATTAGCAGTTTAAAAAATCAATTTTCAGTCACAAAAATTAATTTGTAATAAAACTGATAAGCTTTTTAAATGAAATAATGAATCTTCAAATGGAATAGATGAATTTTAAAACAAAAACATTAATATTTTACAAAAGAGGAACTTTTAACCAAGCAGATTTATTTTAAACAAAATGATGAATTTTCATCTAAAGTTATGAATATTTAACTGGAAACAGGGTGTCCGTTTTAACGAAAGAAAAGAATGCCCGTTTCTTTCCTGGTTCTCAAATATTTTACACGGGAAATGAAATTAAAAAATTCAAACTCTAAAGTTGATCATTTTTCCATTGGAAGTAATAACAACTGAGCTTCAAAGTAAAGCAGCCAAAAAGAAACTTTTGAATTTTATACTATTAAAATTGAAGCTCAAAAGTTTTTTAATTCAAAAATTTTATATTCAAATGCTCAATAATTTAAACGTATAAAATGGAAGCTACTAACACTTTTCAACTGAATAATTTTAAATTAAATGCTGTTCAACTGCCAAATTCTTAATTATCAATAATTTAATTTAAAACTTTTAAAAACTATATCATTTTAGGCAATTTGAAGTTAAAAATATTAAAAATGAAATAAATTTTTGTATAGCTGAACACGTCTCAAATTAAAATTGTAATTATTTTTATTTTAAATAGCTTAAAAATAATTTTCTCATTTTTAAATTTACTCACATTTTAAATTATTGTTGAAATTTTTTTAGAACTTCTAAACATCTTTTACAATTATTCGAATTTTTCATACATTTTTTTGTAATCCTGCCCTATCACAAAATTTCCTGAAAATCTCCCACATTCATTGTTAACTATGTTGTTAATCGTTCTGAATGTTTTAAAATATTCTCATGAAATTAATTTTTTTAAATGAAAAATCATTTTTAATTTTTCTAGGAATCTTAAGGAAATGTTTTTATTCTTTTAAAGCCTTTCATAATTCTTGAACAGCTTATAATTTTTTTGTTAGAAATCCGCAAAAATCTATATTTTGTTTTAAATTATTTGAAATCATTTCCAATTTTTAATTAATTTTGTATTTTTTTATAAGAATAATAGATGTTCAATTGTTATTTATACATCAAAATTCCACAATTTGACATACAAATTAGATTTTTTTTAATAGAACAAGTAAAAATATAACGTTCAAAGTTTCGTTTCTTTGCTTTTCTTTGAATATTTGATTTATTATTTGTGACTTTAAATTAACAGTCAGATTTTTCTAAATATTAAGTCATTGTTCCTTTTCTTAATTAAAAAATCTCAAATTGAACTGAATCCGAATCGGCTTGTAAGATTAATTACATGTTATTCACTTTTTAAATCTTAAAGTATAACTCCATTTTGAAAATCCTTAACTAATTTATATTCACAATTAATCAAATAACAATGTTTTTTTATTAAAAATCTTCAATTCCAAATGCTTCTCATTTTTAATCGTTAAGTCTTAAAACAGCACTTTAAAATTCTTTAAATTAAAATGAACGTTTAACAAATAAAAATCTAAATTAGACATTTTTTAAAGTGAAAGATTGTCGAATTACGTATTATAAACTGAATTACATCATAATTAAAAAGATCAAAATTTGAATAATTATTTTTAAAAAAACGGCTGAAATGAAAGTTGGACAGATTTTTTTCAATTTATCAAATTCCTAGTCAAAAAATAAATTCATTATCATTTCCCGGCTTCCCGGTCCAACGGTCACCTTGTGGAATAGATGAATTTTGAACAAAAAATAGATCAAAAGAGAAAAAAAGTAAACAAACTGTTGAATTTTCAAGCACAAATATGAATTTTCAACCAAGAAGATTAATTTTCTACGAGAAAAATATTTTCAATATTTTATGAATTGGAAAAAAGAAATAATTTAACATTTTTTTAAATTATTATCAAGTTAAAAAATAAGAATAATTTTAATAATAAATTAATGTTTTTTTAAAATGGAATAGTTAAATTTTTAGTTTAAAAAAACCAAATGTCAACTAAAATGATAAATCTTTAACTGAAATAGAAGAATTTTTAACAGAAAGTATATTTTCCACAAAGAAGAATAACTGAATTTTCAACAAAAAATTGAATAGTTAAATTTTTTGATAAAAAAATTAATGTTCAAACAAAGAGGTAAAATAAAAAAAGAGATATAATTTTATAATAGCATCGTTAATTTTTCGAAAAAAAAAAATTTTTCCCAGGTTTTCCAGGTAGAGTAGAGCAGTCTAAATTGTTTTTTGAAACGATTATATCATTGGTTGTAGTATTTAAATTTTGGGAAAATTTGAAAAACTTTTAAGTGACGCCACATTTGATTTAGATTTTTATCTTGAGATGAAATTTCATCTTGTGAATTGCGAAAAAATTGAGATGTATTTTCATTTTTGAATCTATAAACATTTTTCATATATGTAGGAAAAACTGTAGAAATTGTACAAAATTTAAATATATATTCAAAGTTTTTTTTTAAATTTGCATAGTTATAGTCTTTTCAAATTTTTAATTAAGGTGGAATGAAATGAAAGAAGAAAAATTAATTTGATTTTTCTAATTTTGTATGTATTGATCAAATATTTTCGAAGAAGTTGAAATTGAGCTTTGAATTTAATAAAAATTTGACTTGAATTTCAAAAAGTTTTAAATTATATTATTATAATCTTTCTTTTGTGTTCGTAAGAAAATTCCAGGCCCTGGTTGAAAGAGCTGATAGTACACATTTTGGTTCGAAAATTTTTAAAATAAAGATATAATATTTTCTTGATTTTCAGAGGCCATTCTCAAAAATTTTTTAATTCGGTTTAATTTGTTTATTACTTTATTTCAGGATTAATTTTTTCACTGTCAGTTTAAATTGATTTTTTTTTAATTTTAAATATAATATTACATGACTCTTCCTTATCAACATATTTTTTGTCGCAGAGACGTCACCTGCGCAGAGACCTGCTTCAAAATATTCTGCCTGCGTCTTTGGCTCGCAACCGAGGTCGATACGTCAAAACCACACTGCTGCAACCATCCCAATAAACATTGCGCAACATTTTTTAATTTATAAAAATTTACCAAAAAAAAATTTCAGAGTAAGTGTTTTAATCAAGAAAAAAAACTCTTGAAACTGAACATTTTTTCATTTGAAGTAATCAAAATTGAACTGCAAATCAAAGCACTCAAAGTCGAACTCTTTTGAATTATTAACATTTAGAAATCAAGCTTAGAAAATGTGTAATTCAGAAAATTTTGAATAAAAATCAGCTTCAGCTCGATAAAAATGTTTAAAATAAAAAATGTGCCTTTTCCATTTCAGAACAAAATTGAAAATTTAAAATTCTTCTCTTCCAATTCAATAAAAAAGTTAAAAACAAAAAAATGTCCTTTTTCAATTCAGAAAAAATCAAAATTTCCTCGCTTCCAACTCAATAAAAATGTTAAAGAGAAAAAAACGGTCCTTCTTCCAATTCATAAAACATTAAAAACAAAAATTTCCTCCATTATAAATAGATTCAACAATGTTCCTTTTTCAATTAAACAAAAATAAAATTTTCTCGCTTTCAAAATAATAAAAATGTTAAAAATAAAAAAATGTTCTTCCGATTCGGAAAAATATTAAAATAAGAAATTATTCACTTAATTCAATATAAATGTTAAAAAGAACAAATTGCCCTCCTCCAATTCATAAAAAAATTTCGTCCCTTCAAAGCCAATAAAAATCTTTAAAAATATCCTTCCAATTCATAAAATATTGAAAACCAAAATTTCCTCCTTTCCAACGAAATGAAAGTTTAAACAAAAAAGAGCGTCTCTTTAAAATTAGGAAAAATTGAGAGTCGAAATTTTCTCCATTCCAACTCAATAAAAGTGTTAAAAATGAAAATTCAATCTTTCAATTCATAAAAAATACGTATAATAAAGTTTCCCCTTCAACTCAATAAAAAATGCTAAAAAGAAAAATGGAATCTCCCAATTCAGAAAAAGATTAGAAATCAAAATTTCCTCCCTTAGGTATCGTCCACAAATTACGTAAGACGTTTTTCTTTTGTTTGAATAAAGACGAGCATAAAATTGCTGTGAAGTTGAGAAGGACACAACGATATAAACAAAAGAAAAACGTCTTACGTAATTTGTGGACGATCCCTTACAACTCAATGACAATGTTGAAAAAAATTATTCTTTTTCAATTTAAGAAAAAGATTGAAAATAAAGTTTCCTCCTACAACTTGATAAAAAAAATTCTAACAAAAAACTGG
>NC_046661.1:79162184-79168433 GCF_010883055.1 Belonocnema kinseyi | reverse complement strand
CAACATTTATTTCTTACAACTCAAAATGATAGAAAAATGGCTCCTTCAAATTTAGAAAAAAACTGAAAACGAAAATTTCCTACGTGCCAACTACATAAAAATGTTAAAAATAAAAAATGTCCTTTTTCCAATTCATAAAATATTAAAATACCATATGTCCTACTTTCCAATACGATAAGAACTTAAAGAATATGAATTGTCCTCTGTTAATTTAACCAAAATAAAAAACTAAAATTTCCTCCTGTCTATTAAAATTCAAATTGTGAAATTCAAACATTTTCACATACATAAATATTTTCAATTTGAATTATGTTACTTTCAAGCCGCTTAAAACTAATAATTGGTCAATACTTATTTATACATAAAAATTCAACAATAACAACACAAATAACAATACAAATTACAATAAATATATTTACATATTTAGAAAAATTCAGTAGGCTTTCAATTTAAAAAAATTCAATTTCAAATTGTTTAGTTTTAACTTTCAAATGTTCGTTTAAATTTGTTTAAATACTAAGGCTTTCGAATTAAAGAGTTCAATATTTTCAAAGTTAAAATTTTCGTTCATTTTGAACAGATTCAAAATCTTGTAACATCAATTTTATTCAATTTTTAACAGTCGAACTCCAATCCAGTTTAAAAAATCATTACTTAATTTATGTTTGGAATCGATCCACTTAAAACTTATTGTTTCTCAAAATTTTTTAATTCAGTAGATTTTTTCTTTAATTTTTGGAATTGCCTACCTTTACAGAATTTTTCGTAAGACTAACTCCTTTTCCAGCTCGTTTAGGCCTACACTCTAAATTTAAGTCAGTCAAAAGTGACTGATTCGAAGTCAATTTTACCCAATGAAAAAGTAAGTCATTTAAAATTATCTAATCTGTTGAATTTTCATTTAAAAAATACTATTTTTTAAACAAAAATGGAATATTTAAATTTTTAATAAACAAAATTAATGTTCAAGGCAAAAAAATAATGTTAAACAAAGTAGTTACCTTTTTGACAAAAAAGATGATCCTTCAAATAAAATATTGAATCTTTAACAAAGAAAATTCATTTTTACCAAACTAGTTCAACTTTCAACAAAGTCGTTGAGTTCCGAGCAAAAAATAGAATTTTTAACTGAAGCAAATGGATTAAAAACAGAGAAATTTATTTTTTCAAAAATAGTTCAAGTTTCAACCAAACAGAATTGTTGTTGTTGAATTTTCAACTAAAAAAGACGAATATTCAACCTAAAATGGAACAGATAAATTTTCAATTAAAAAAATGAATTTTCAAAATAAAGCCATGAATTTTCAAGAAAGTAATTAAATTATGAACCAGAGAAATAAGTTTTTAACTAAAATTATGAATTACTAACAAAAAAATAAATTTTTATCAAAGTAGATTAACTTTCAGCCGAGTAGTTGACATTTCAACAACAACAAAAATGAACTATCAATGAAATAATTAAATTCTCAACCAAACAGATGAATTTTTATCTAAAAAAGGTCCATTTAAAAAAAATGAAATAGTTCAATTTTCCATCAGCAAAATTCATTTTAAAAAAAGATTTTTACTGAAATAGTTCAATTTTTCACCAAACAAATAAATTTTTATCAAAAATAATAAATCAATACCACAAAAAAGATTTAACTGTAGTTGAATTTTTAATTTAAAAAAATGTTAAATCTAAACAAAAAATATAATAGCTGATATTCCATTCAAAACATATTTGTATTTTAAATAAAAAACAGTCTAATTCAATAAAAAAATAATTTAGAACTAAGAAGATTTATTTTCTACCATTAAAAACAAATTGATCTAATCAGTAACATGCACAAACCGTATCAGTAATTTTGAATGATCTAATCAAAGTAGTTTTCACTAGTAGTAGTAACTTTCACTAATTAAATCAGTAATTTTTATTGATCTAGTCTCTAATTTTCAAAGTATTAATCAGTCATTTGTGGGCAATTTAAATGATTTTTTTATTAAACAGTGGTTCATCTGTTCAAAAACTGTTTTATGAGTCGAAATGGCTGACCTGTCAGTCAATTCATGCTTGATTAATTTAGTCAGTCGAATTTTGACTGATTTAACTTCAGAGTATAACATTACGAAAAATTCCGTAACAACAGTCATATCCCGTTTTTTCCCGGCCTTAACAAATTCCCAGTTCAGCGTCCACCCTGAAATTATTTGTATAATTTAAAAAAATAGTCAACGACTGCTATATTTTTTGTTATGGATAAAGAATGAAATAAAGATTATTAATTTATTTACTAATTTTCATTTGCCATATTCTTGTTCAATAAAAGATTAATTGACGTTTAATCGATAATTATTCGACTTCGAGTCTATTTAATAAAATAATTATTTTACTCACATTAGTATTTTTGTACAATTAATGATTGTCCACTGTAGAAAAGTCTCTCGAATTCTACATCTGTAATGTAATCGTGAAGACCATTTAAAGGTTTTCTACTGTAATGAACCGAAAATATATGTTTGATTCTCAGTGAATTTTAATCAGTTATAACAAGAAATTAAAAATGAAATAAAATTATAAAATGGGGAGCGTTGAAAGGTTACAGACACTGGATAATAACAATCAAGATTATGCCAATTGCTTGAAGTAAATAGGATATAAATACACATCATTATGGGACTTATCAAAGAAGATTAGAAATCAAGAACGATTGGGTGTTTACAATTCAAAATTGCTTACCACTTCCGATAAAATAATGTTGCGTCGACTATCTCAAGGGGTCTTGTTATTCTGATATTTCGAGATTTTTCTACCCACATGGAAAAGTACAACTTTCTAAAACTGTCTAGCCCAACGGTCACTTGCTACGTGCCCACAATCGCATAAGAACGATACACAGACTCTAGGCAGTACTTTTTTTCTTGACAAACACAAAATTCATAAACTCACTGGACGATAATGTTCACAACACTTTAAAGAAAATAAGTAATTAGCTCTTCATAGTCACATGATTATAATTTTATAAATTGTAAATACAGGGGGAACCTCCCTACAGTGAATAATTATTAATTAAGAGCACAAATAGATAAAAAATAATTAATTTTAATCTATGAAGACGTATTGTGTCTTGAATATAAATTAAATAAATTATTTTAAATATATTAGTATTTTTAATTAATTACTATCCACTCTACGTTGCCATATCCACTGTAGGAGGTGACCCCTAGTTAATTTCAGATTATGTAAAATTCGGAATTGTTTTTTGTCAAATACACTTTAAAAAATAATAAAATAATCATAGTAAATTATTTATATTGTATTTCATATGACTATTGCGAAATTTATTTATTTAAATAATGAGCCTTACCCACTTTAAATCACTGACAGTAATGCGTACATTTAAACCTACACGTGCTTCCATCTTTTATGTTAGTTAATTAATGAACCGATCGTTGACTGCTAGTTCGGAACCTTCGATACCAGTACAAAAAAATTGGTACTTGGCCAAATTTTTTGAACCAGTGCAACCAGTGGAAAAATGTATGACGAAATTTGTCAATGAATTTAAATGGATGCGTGCGTGCGTAATAAAGACCTTGTCGCACGTGTCACTCAATTGTTGTTACGTCAGCAATTAGACTTTATTTTAATTTTTTATTTTATTTAAATGGAATGGAAGCTTCTAATGTGTCCCCTAAGGGTTTACATTTTTCTTACACCTTCTCTATTCCTTTACACACCCTCCACACACTTACTTGGTGGTGGAAGGGGGACCTACAGTTTAAGGCGGGTTCCGAACCACCAAGAGCAACAGCCTTAAGTACTTAGAGAAAACCTTTTTCTCTAGAGGTACCGGTCCCACGACTCTCCGGAGATGAACAACTCCCTTGCTAGGCTAGTGTTCACCGCATGGGCCACCGAGACTCTTCCAGAGTGCGAGGCGGGAATCGAACCCGCAAGCCGAAGGAGTGGGTCCAAGCCTACGCTTTAGCCCCCACGACCATCGTCCCACTTCTATTTTATTTATTTAAATGAATTTGCAAATAAAAAAGGTCAATTTTCGACCGAAAATGGAGTAGATAAATTTTCAATTGACAAAATTACCTTTCAACAAACAAAAAAAGATTTTTTAGCAAAAGAAATACATTTGGAACAAAGTAGTTCAACTATTAATTAATATAATTTAACCAAAAAAGATATTTGTAACCCAGAAGATTAATTCTCTACCAAAAAGACGAATTTTTGCTAAAAAATATTATTTTTGAACAAAATAGTTAAATTTTCTTCCAGAAATGAATTTTCAACTGAAATGATGAATCTTAAACAACAATTAAAAAATTAATTCTCAAACAAAAAACTAACAAGTTTAAAAAAAAACAGTTCAATTAAAAAAAAGATTAATTTTCAACTTACACCAAACAAATAGATTTTTAACAAAGTGGTTCAAATTCACCCAAGTAGTTGATTATTTACGAAGTGTCTCGTCGTCCCGAAATTCGGGACGATTAGCCTATTCTCACCATTTAGCTAGTCGTCCCGAAATTCGGGATGACTAGCCTATTTTTATTATTTGTCTAGTCGTCCCAAAAATTATGTATTTTTTAAATTTTACTCCTTTTGAGTTAGCCAAAGATTATCAAAACTGCTATTTGCCCCTAGAAACATTCAGAAACGAATAAAACTAAAAGTTAGGTTATGTTTAAGAAAATGTCCAAATCAATTTATATACGATATTTGCTCTGTGTCACCGTAGTCTCTAGTTCGTTCGAAACCTCCCTATGATTTCCGCGCGCTTGGATTGGATCTTTTATCATTTGAAGCTTGATAAAATTATGGAAATTTTATATTTTCCTTCATTTATTTCAGTTACTAATACAAATTCACCAAAGGCTTAGTTTTTTTATGAAAATAAGGAATATCTTGGTAAAAAGTTTAGAATTTTTTTAAATAGACTTGCTACTAGAAATAATTTAAGTCACACCCATAAACCTTTCCAATATCTGATAAGGGGAAAGGCGGTCTTGTGTCTGATCACAGAAATAATTTGAGGTCACATCCTCTGCCCCTTTTCCAAAGTCCCGTGGGAGGCGGGAAGGCACTCCTGTGCCTGGTCACAGAAATAATGTAAGATCAGACCCCAGCCCCTTCTCCAACGCCCCGCGGGGGCGGGAAGGCACCCCTGTGTTAGTTAGTATTTTCTATCATATTGAAATAAAACTTTAATGGTGATAAGGCTGAAAAATAGTGCGAGGCTCGAGGACTGAAAATCACTATATTTTATCAACTATAATTGCACTATTATTATTTTTTCAGAACGATTGGCTAAATTGTGGAAATAGGCTAATTGTCCCGAATTTCGGTATGACTTACATTTTTGATAATTTTTGTTTAGTTAAAAGGATAAATTTCATAAAATGCATCCTTTTCGGGACGACTAGCCAAATGGTAAAAATAGGCTAGCCGTCCCGAAAATCGGGATGACTAGCTAAAATGAAAAAAATGCTATTTATCCCGAAATTCGGGACAAGACGCAGCCGAACATTTAACCAAAAAAGAGCATTTTTCAACCAAGAGGATTCATTTTCTAAAAACAGACGAAATCTCAACCAAAAAGTTAAATTTTCACAATAAAACAAAAACTAAATTTTAACAAAAGAGCTACATTTTTAACTAAAAAATTTAATTTTTAACCAAAAAGATCAATTTTCGAAGATAATGATAAATTCTAAAAAAAAATTAAACAAATTAGTTCAACTTTATTCAAGAAGTAAAATTCTTTTTTAAAAAATGGATCAATTTTGTAACAAAAACAAATGAATGTTTAACCTAGCAATTCAACTTGGAACCAAGTATTTGATCTTTGAAACAAAAAAGATTTTAAGTTTAAATTTATGAAACAGGGCAATTAATCCAAAAAATAACAATTTTCAACGTAAAAGTTGAATCTTCAACCAAACAGTTTAACTTTTAACTCCAAAAATAAATGTCTACTGTCAAAAAAGTCACTTTAACAAATTATTCAGTCAATATTGATGACTGAATCAAACATTCACTTGAAATGATTGATTTTGCAGCAGATAGAAGCTACTCATTTGTCTGCAATAACGAAATTTAAAAAAAATTTAAATTAAAGTTTAAATTAATTTTTTAATTTTTTATAGTTACTGAATAATACCAGTCAAAATGATTAAATATATCCGTATTTATTGGCAGAAAATAAATATTCTTGTCTACAAATAATTAATTTTTGTTTTGTTTGATTATTCTTT
>NC_046661.1:79148015-79162084 GCF_010883055.1 Belonocnema kinseyi | reverse complement strand
TAGTTTGTTAAAAATGTGTTTTTCTTTGTTAAATAATCATAATTTTATTTTAAAAACAATTTTTGTAAATTAAATTAAACTTTTTCATTTTTTGTTGCAAAATTATCCTTTTTAGTTTAAAATTCAACTATTTGGTTGAGGGTTTAACTATTTTGTTCAAAACTTCGTTTTTCTGGTTGGATTCCACTGTTTTTTTCCAAATTAAAATCTTCTTTTCTTGAAATATCAGCTGTTTCTGTTTTGAAACTAAGTTTTTCTGTTGTTGAATATTGACTGTTTTCTATTGAAAATTAAAGTATTTGGTTTATATTTCATGTATTTTGTTGCAATTTTTTTTATATCAAAAATTAATTTTTCTTTAAACTCAAATTGTAACTATGCTATTATTGCTCAAAAGTGGATCGTAGTAGAAAACTTTTTTTTCGTAGAAAATGAATATTCTTGACGCAAAATTAATTTTTCTATTGAAAATTGTTCTACTTGGTTGAAAATTCGTTGCATATTAATCTTTTCCTAACTGAAAGTTTAAGTATTTTATTTTTGATAAAAAATTGATTTTTTTCGTTGCAAATTTAACTACTTGATTTAAAATTAATGTATTCCGTTGAAAATAGATGTCTTTTGTTAAAAAGCAGTATTTTTTGTTGGCAGAAAATTATTCTTCTTGGTGCAAAATTATAATTTTTTTAAAATTTATTTTCTTGGTTGAAAATTAAACTGCTTTGTTAAAAAGAATTTTTTTCTAAGTGTAGTTAAATCAATCGAATAATTTTTTAACTCGCTTTTAAATATCATGTGAGAGTGAGTAATTTATACAATCGTGATTAGCATCTATTACATGCAGTTAGAAAAGAGCACGTGTTTATTGCAATAGTGCTAAATAATTACACACATCCGCTATTTCATCAGCATTAATAAATAAACAAACAAAAATTCATTAACATCACATTTTCACATTTTTTTAGTAATTATAAAACTTTTGACTAATTTTTAAATTAATTGTTTGTTCATTTTCAAAGGATATTAATTTTAAATGTTTTAATTACAAAGCTTTAATACAACATTATTCCATATTATTATGAGTAATTATAAGAAGTTTAAAATTTTAAAATAATTTTAAGAAAAATTTGCTAAATAAACCATTTTTATTTATCTAAAATCATTCATATGATAATAATTATTATGAATATTGTTATTAATAAGTAATTAAACAAAATAAAATTTGAGAATGCTCAACAAGCCTATAAAGATTCCAGATTAAAATCAACATTTTAAATTTGATTGTAAACTTTTTATTTAAAATACTTATCGTTGTACTTCATCAAGTTTTAATATTCCATGTTTTAATTATTTACCTTTATACATTTTAATTTAAAAATTATCTAAATAAAATATAAACAAAATCTAAATAAATTTAAATATCTGAATAATCATTGATTGGTATATATACATGATTTATTATTATCATGCTTAATATTAATAAGTAATTGAAATAAATAAAAAAATTGTGAATGATCAACACCCATAAAGATTTAAATCCAAGTGAACATCTTAAACAAAAAATTATTCAAACATTTTTATTATTTTGAATTTTTTAGTTTGAATATTTGACTTTAAATTGTTAATTATTCAACTTGATTCATTTTAATTAAAAATGGTTGGTTTTTTAAATTACTATATATTTTTTAGATAAAATTTTTTTTAATTTTTATACGTTCAAAAATGTTGTAGGTCTAAAGTTTTATTTGAATAATAAATAATTTAGTTTAGAATCGCTCAAATAAACATGTTTAAATTTTGTACTAGCAAGACATAAAAAATAAAATTTCAGACAACTCATCAGTACTAGAATGATTTAAAGTTAAATGGATCAATTTTGATCGATTGGGTTAAGAGTTTAAATTGTTCACTTAAAACAATTAAATTTGCAGTTGATCAACTTAGAATATTCCATTTTTGAATTATTAAAATTTGTAAATTTTTATTTAAAAAATTCACTTTTTAATACTTTTTTTTAATTATTAGATATATTTTTTAAATTTTATTTATTATAGTGACCTGACTATTCATTAAATTAATTATTTTACATATATTAGTATATTAAATGAATTATTATTTAATGCAGATTCATTATCTATTGTAGGGTGGTCTCTCCTGCTTTATCAGTTTTTCTATTTTTTTTTATTTTTCATTTACTGAAACATAATCAAATAATTCCAAAACCTGAAGAAAATTTGAAAAAATTCGAATAAATATTCCCTCCAACCCCAAAATGCGCAGACTTTTGATCTTTAATACATAAAGGGTCTTTTCCACCCGAAATTGGTTCTCAAAAAGTGATGCAATACTGATGAAACCCAGGTTAAAAGTACAAAAATGGTTTTAAAAAATCTGAAAAAAATGTTGATCAAACATTTGAAATATAAGAACGTTTCTCGTATTTGAAAATCGATTTCCACTTTTCCATTCAAAGACACAAATTGGAGAATTTGTGTGTAGGGAAATACTGATGCGTGCGTGTTCGCAAATGTCAGTCAAGGTCGATTTCCCGAAAAGAGTCTCTTATCTCAAGAATTTTGATTGGTCATGGGAAAACTATGCTGAGTTTAAAAGAGCCATAAAAAATGACAAGAGACTTACGTGTTTCGGGGTAGTTAATTTCTTTCCAAGGAGATAGAATAAATTTCGACGACGGACTACAGCTGATAGATACCCGGGTGAAAAAACGACTGTGAGACAGTAGACAGGAACGACTGAATGTGAACTGTGAAGGCTGAAAGTCTCGCGCTCGCGCCTCACGCCGGCGCAATTGCAATCTAGAGGTTCTCAACTTTGAGATAATGGAAATGATAAGCAGGGATGTGATAAGATTTGATTTAAAAAAAAATGGAATTTGAAAATTTAAAGTAGCATTATCAATTGCACGGTAGGTGCGCGTGTATTTTTTAAATTCAAGGGGAAAATCAAATTTAATGGGAAATAAAATTTTTTATTAACTATTTATTTGGGATGCATCTATATCCTAGGTAATCCACTTGTAAACCAGAGTAACCCTACTTTAATCCAGCGGAATCCAATTAGACTCCATGGTAATCAACTTTTAATCTACCGTAATCCAATTCACTTGTAATCCAATAGGTAATCCGCTTATAAACCATAGTAATCTCATTTTATTCTACTGTAATACAGAGTAACCAACTTGTAATACAGTGCAATTTATTTGTAATCCAGGATAATATACTTGCAATAAAGTGTAATCCACTTGTAATCCACAATAATCTGCTTGTAATTCAGTATACTCCACTTGTAATGCAGAGTAATGTGCTTATAACCCAGTCTAATCCACTTTTAATGCAGTTTAATCCACTTGTAATACAATATAACCCACTAAAATCCACTTATAATTCAACATAATCCACTTGTAATCCAACGTAAATCACTTGTAATTCAATGGAGCCCACTTGTAATCCAATATTGACCACCTTTAATCCAATATAGTACACTTGAAATCCAATATAATCGACTTGTAATCGAGTATAATCCACTTTTAATATCGTAAACCTCAATTTTTAACCAGAGTAATCATTATTTAATCCATAGTATTCCACGTTTAATCCAGAGTAATTCACGTGTAATCCAGTGTAATTCACTTGTAATCCTGTCATAATCTCCTTGTAATGTAGGGTAATCTACTTGTACTTTACTTAAAATCCAGGGTAATCTACTTGTAATAAATACACTTGTAATCCAAACTAATTCACTTGCAGTCCAGAAGAATTCACTTGTAATCCACAGTAATCCACTTATAATCCATAGTAATCCACTTTCAGTGCATATTAATCCTGGTATAATAAAGAATAACGGATTGTAATCCATGATAAATCTTTTGTAATCCAGGGTAATCCAGTTCTAATCCATAATGAACCAGAGTAATTCACTTAAGATACAGTGTCGTCCAGTTTTAATGCTAAGTGATCAACTTGTAATTGAATATAATTTACTTGTAATCCAATAAAGTCGGCTTGTAATACAATATAATCCACTTTTAATCGAGTATACTTTACTTTTAACCTCGCATGACCCAATTGTAACCAATAGTACTCCATATTTAATCCTTCGTAATCCACGTGTAATCCAGAATAATTCACTTGCAGTTCAAAATAATTAACTTGCAGTTCAGAATAATTTAATTGCAGTTCAGAATAATTCACTTGCAGTTCAGAGGAATTCACTTGTAATCCTGGGTAATCCGTTTGTAATCCAGGACAATACACTTGTAATCCAGAGTAATCTATTTAGAATCCATTGTAATCCAAGGTAATCCAAATGCAATCCATATTAATCTTATTGCAATACAGAGTAGGCGGATTATAATCCACAGTAAATCTTTCGTAATCCAGCGTAATCCACATCTAATCCATAGTAAGCCATAGTAATTCACTTGAGATACCGCGTAGTCCAGTTTTAATCCTAAGTGATCAATTTGTAATTCAATATAATCTACTTGTAATACAATATGCAACACTTGTAATTCAATATAGTTCACTTGTAATACAATATAGTCCAATTGTAATCCAATATAATACACTTGTCATCCAGTATATCCCACTTGCAATCTCGTAAAACGTAACTGTAATCCAGGGTAATACATTTCTAATCCATAGTAACTCACGTGTAACCCAGAGTCATCCAGTTGTAATACACTTGCAATCCTTAATAATATACTTGCAGTCCAGAGTAATTAATTTGCAATCCAGATTAATAAATTTGTTATCCAGCGTAACCAAATTGTAAGCGAGGATAATGCAAGTAATCCAGTTTTAATCCTATAGGTAAACCACTTCTAATTCTAAGGTTTTCACTTTCATTTCAATGCAATCCTAGGTAATCCTAAGGACCCAAGTTATCTACATGTGCTCCCAGACAATCTACGTGTAATTTCAAGTAATTTATTTGTAATTAATCTGTAATCCTATGTATTACACCTGTAATCATACTTGATCTACACGTAGTTCAATAATTCCAGTATAATCTAAATCTGAGGTAATCCACATTTGATTCTAGGTAATCTACCTGTAATTATATCTAATCTACTTGTAATCGGAAGTAATCCAATTGTAATTCACTTACAAACCGCTGTAATCCCCTTCTAATCTGGAGTATTCAACTTTTAATTTAGAGTAATCCACTTCGAATTTGGAGTAACCCCATTGCAATCCTTAGTAATCCACGTGAAATTCGAAGTAATCCAAGTAATATAGTATAATACTTCATTCTCATTTTTTGTAATTTAAGTAATACAGTTTAATCCCAGAGAATCCCCTTATAATCCTAATTAATCTACTTTTTAAGCAGCGTCATCCAATTGTAATTTGGGTCAATCATTTATAATCCAAGTAATTCAATGCAAGCCTAGGTAATCCCCTTATAATCCTAGGTAATCCACATGTTATCCTTGGTAATCTACTTGTTATACAAAAAATCAAAGTAATGCAGTATAATCCTGCGCAATCCACTTGTGATCCACAATAACCCAATTTTAATCCTAGGTATAATTTCTCAAACTTAATCGACTTCTTTCTAAAATTTATGTTCTTTCTTAAAGTTTTAAAAATTTCTTTCCAATGTTTGGAAATCTTTTTCAGTTTTCTCTTAAAATTAATTTTTCAAAATAAAAGAAAAACCCACAGTGTAGCAGTGGAATCACACAGCAGAAGTGAAACTTTGATAAATTAACTTAAAAATTTTTCGTAAGAATCGTCATGAGTTTTTAGGTGATCACATAGAGAGTGGAGAGAGAGAGCATGTGAATGCTTAGTTAGTGTGGCAGCAATGGGGATATCGAACTTCAAAAATCATTTAAAATTTTCTTTTAATTCTTTTGAAACCTTTCAAAATGATTAATAAGCTTCTTTTTTTAAATCTTGATTAATCTAAATTTTATTTAAATGTGTAAATCTTAAAAATTTTTTTAATTATTTCAAAACTTGTTATAACTATTCATATTAAAAAATGATTCGAATTTTTTTGTACTGCAAGGTTAAACAAATTTCTTAAAAATGGACGAGATGAATATTCTCTGAAGATTAATTTTCCAAAATGAAAAATCATTATAAATTTTTCTAGGATTTTTAAGAAAATTGGTTTATTCTCCTGAAGCCTTTGAAATTATAAAAAAGTTTATACATTTCTTTCAAAATCTCCAAGATTCAACATTTTGTTTACAATTGTTTGGAACATTTTTCAGTTTTCAAACATTTTTGAATCATTTAAAAACTTCCTAAAATTTTTAACAATTTTCGTGAAATTTTCCCAGGAATAGTCAGACAAAATTTCCACGCAGTAAGCAACGAACTAAATTTTTTTTAAATTAATTTGTCATTTAGTTAGTAGATAATCAATAATTATTATTATATAAGTATTTTTTGAACGAGAAAAACTATTTTCGCGATTTTTTATCAATAAAATGAGTATATCTTTGTTCATAAATAATTTGAAGAAATTAAATGTAATGATGCTTGATTTTTAAATTAGAAGATACGTTCCTGGGGGAACCACGTGGCTGAGGATGATTCTGGGGGACTGGCAATTCATCGACGATTCGGAGTGACGAAATTCGCTACTATTATCTCAACTCGCAAAAATCGTTGATAGGCGTGAATTGAGAACCACTGATTTTGAGGTCAGACAAGGGCACCTTGGTTGACATTGAAGATCATCAGTCTTTTCATTGCCAAGGCTATCGGAATTTTCTTTTTTTTTTCTTATCTAAATTTTACGAATTTTCTTTCTACATCCGAAAAATGATTACAAAATTAATTCAATTTATTATTTAGCTTATTTCTCTGTGTTTGAACTCTTGAATCGGATTATTTCATTCAAAGTGAATCGTTTATCATTTTTAAAATTCCAGTCTTGACAACAATTCAAACCACTCAGTATTATATAATTAATATTAAGAGTTGGATTTTTAGAAACAAATTACTATAATATATTACCAAAAAATTGGAATAAAAATATATAGTCTCCTTGAGATTTTTAAATAAATTAAATCAGTGATCGAAGAGCTACATTTTCTATTACGATCACTATTAGCTCCTCAGGTAAAAGATGAAATTAGGTTTAATTTCATTACTCTGACTGGATAATCTGTTGAAGATTGCTATACAGATTACAGAGACGGGAAAACCTAGATAATCTCGAAAAAATAATAGAACGAGGGATTTGACACTGATAAATTTAAGTGTATAACTTGCTTTCGAATTCTTTTTAAATCTATTGCATTTTTTTAATAACGCATTTTGTTAATGCTCTGAATTCTTCTAAAGTCTTTTGAATTCTTTGAATTCTTTGTTTTAGTTATTTTGAACTCTTTCAATTCTTTTTAATTCTTTGAACTTTTTTTGAATTCTTTGCATTCATTTGAATTATTTTAAATTGTTTTAAAATGTTGGAATTCCACTAATTATTTAGATTCTTCTGAATTATTCTGAATTTTTTAAAAAATTTGGAATTATTTTGATTTTCTTGTGTTATTTCAATTCTTTTAAATTATTCGACTTACTTCTAATTATCCGAATTCTTTTGAATTATGTATTTGAATTCTTTTGAAGTATTTTAATTCTTTGATTAGAAATTTAAAAAAATTATTTTCAGTTTTTTAAATTCGTTGACTTGATTTGAATTCTTTTAAACTCTTTCAATTCTATTACAATATTTGGATCCGTTTGCATTCTCTGAATCCTTTTGAATTCTCTAAATTTTCCGAATTCGAACCTTTCTTCCCTGAACCCTTTTCCATTCTCTAAATTCCTTTAAATTATCTCAATTTTCTTGAAATCCCTTAATTCTTTTTATTTCACTGGATTTCTTAAATTTTTTTAGATACTTTAAAATTTTTTTAATTCTTTCGAATTTTTTAAAATTATTTTAAACTCTTTGAATTTTGTGACTTCCTTAAACTCTTCGAATCTTTTATCCCCTGTGAATTCTTTGAATTTTGTGAGTTCTTTTGACTCCTTTAAATTATTTGAATTCTTTGAATTCTTTTGATACTTTGAATTTTTTGAATTTATTTGAATTATTTATAATCTTTTGGATTTTTTAATTCTATGTAATCTCAAAATTCTTTTGAATACCTCTTAATTTCTCTGAATTCTTTTCATTGTTTTAATTATTTGGATTTTCTTAAAATCGCTTGAATTCGCCTAATTTTCTTTTGAGCTCTCTAAATTCTTTTAAATTATCTGCATTCTGTTGAATTCTGTTAATTCTTTTAAATTAATCACATTCTTTTGAATTCTCTGAATTCTATTAGATTCTCCTAATTATTTTGAATTCTCTCAATACTATTGAATCCTTTTGAATTCTCTGAACCCTTTTCAATCCTCCAAATTCTTTTAAATTACCTGAATTTTATTGAATTCTCTGAATTCTTTTTATTTCGCTGGATTTTTCTGATTTCTCTTGATACTTTTAAATTCTTTGAATTCTTTTGATGTTTTAAAAATTCTTTTAAGATCTTTGAACTCAGTGAATTCCTTGAACTCTTTGAATCCTTTAAAGTCTGTGAATTCATTGAATTCTTTCAGTTATTTTGACTTCTTTTAATTCTTATGATATCTTTGAATTTATTTGAATTCTTTTAAATTCTCTGAATTATTTTAAATTATTTAAATTATTTTGAATTATCTGAATTATTTAAATTCTTCTGAATTATCTTAATTATTTTAAATCCTCTGAACTCTTTTAAATTAAGGCCAATTCTCTGGATTCCTTTCAAATTCTCTGAATTATTTCGAATTCTCTAAATTCTTTTAAATTCGCTGAATTCTTTTGGATTCTTTGATTTATTCCTATTCCTACATTCTTGAATCCACTGAAACACTTTCATTTGCTGAAATGTCTAGTAATTTGACGTTTTGCTTTTCGCGATAATTTTGAAACCCCTATACAATAAAAAACAATTAGAAATTTGGAAAGAAATTTTGTTACAGCTTGAGTTAAAAAATTGTTTTTTGGATTTATTACAAATTAGAAAAAAGTTTTGCATGTTTGATTGAGGTTTATAAATTTAAAGCGTACACAAAATTCACTTTATAAACAATTTTATGGTTTTGGAATGCTTTAAAAATTAAGAAGCGGAACAAAAGATATTCGCCATATTCAAAGTTTGCATTATATAAAAAATAATATTATAGTTTTAGTGTACAAAGCTCGTAACGAATAGTTAACAACAGAAAATATGCAAATTATCTTTACTGGTTTTCATTTAATGAAAAGTCCTCTTCCATCTGTCCTTCAGAAGCCTGCGAACATAATTTTGCCCTTGCCAAAAAAATTTCCTGAGCCTTCAATATATTTGTTGAATCTCCATTCCAAACTTTCATCGCTTCGTTCTGGATTAAAATGAATTTAATTTAAATATTTTTTCCGTTATTTAATTTATTATATAATTTAAAATTTATAACTTACAGTTAATCAATTGATTTTAAGCTAAGGGTTTCAATTTTTTCAATTATTTCAATAAGCCTTGATTAGATCTTTAAACATTTGAAGAATTATTGAACATTTGTGTAAATGGGTACGATATTTATGTTTACGTAAACTCAACTCCCGATATCAGATCACCCGGTATACGATATTTCTAGAACTGATGGCCTCCACAGAGTCGCAATGAGAGGATCCGCGGTCCCGAAAGAGACGATGGGCTCAGTTAAGCGTGACAAACAGCTCGAAGGCCGCACTCTCAGCGCGTTAGTTGTGTTTGGAATTCCCCGGTTTAGGACCAAGGCTAAGGAAAGCCATGTCCGAAACCAATCTTATATCGGGATTTGAGTGTATGGTAAATTTTTCTTGAAATACATTTTTTTACATTCTTATCTAGATAATTCTATATTCATACCTGAAGAGCTCGACCAAAACAAAAAGTGAGAGTCCAAGGTTTTTTGCTATCATAAAGATTAATGGCATTCAGATTTAAAAATGCTGTATAATCTGGCTGACCACCACTGAGAAACAATATTGTTTGCACTGCTGTTGGAACTGTTCTTTGTAATGCTGTTATTGTATATTCTGCAATAGTCTAAAAAATATATTTAAGCATTTTTAAAGTATAATTTAATTAATGTACAAAGCAAACATTTTACTGTTTATGATCAAATTAATCCATAATAATCATTACGAAGAATATTGATATAAATTAATAATTGCGGTTTAATAATGAAAATTCGTAAAGAAATATTCGACTACAAAAATTAAAGAATTTAATTTGTCAATTTCATAAACATAACAATTCAATAAAATATCAAAAAATATTGTGCCAAGACTATTTTCTCATTACCTAGAAAAATTATTTAATTATTTATCCTCGAAAATTTTACATTTCTTCGGCTGTTTAAATAGGAGCAAATTTTATAATTTGATAATTATACAAAGGCAGTTGAAAATTCGATAATTTTAAAAGTTGGGACTTGAATTTTCCTTACTTTTAAGATTCGTCAATTTTCATGGTCAGAACTTTTTTCGTTAACTTTTATTGTTTGAATTCTTTGAATTCCTATAATTCTTTGCATTCATTTCAATTCTTGGAATTCTTTGATCTTTTGAATTCATTTCAATTCTTGGAATTCTTTGATCTTTTGAATTACTAAAGAATGCCTTGTGACAATTCTTGAAATTGTTAAATCAGTCGATCTTACATAGGCGTTCTTGTGTATTTGAATTCGTAGAATTTAGAGAATTCCTTAAATTCAGATCATTTTTTTAATTCACAGAATTCCTTAAATTCGTAGAATTCCTTTGATTCATAGAATTCCTTGAAAACATGGAATTTCTTGTATTTATAGAACTTCTTGAATTCGAAGAATTGTTTAAATTCGTTGAATTCTTTGATCTTTTGAATAATTTAAATTCGTGGAAGTCAAATGATTAAAAATCCCTTGAATACATCGAATTCCTTGTATTCATAAAATTCCTTAAATTCGTAGAATTCTTAGAATTCGTTGAAATCTGTAAATTCTTTTGTAATTTTTCGAATTCATTGAATTTTTAAATTATTTCGAAATTTTTAGAATTCTTTAAATTCTCAAAATTTTATTTTAATTCTTTGTATTTTTTGAATTATTTTTGAATTTCTTTTAACTCATTGAATTCATTGAATTCTTTAAATTACTTTAAAATCTTTTGAATCTTATGAATTAATGAAAATTTCTATTCATTCTAAGAATTTTTTTAATTAATTCAATTCGTTAAATTCCTTTAATGTGTTGATCTCTTTGAATTCCTTGAATTCCTTGACTTAATTGAGTAGCTTGAATTCTTTGAATTTGTTGAATGCATTAATTGTGTTGAATTCGTTGAATTCTTTCAATTGAATGAATTCGTTTGTTTTTATGAAATTCATTGAAATGGTTCAATTTCTTCAACTCCTTGAGTTTTTTGAATTCGTGGAATTTGCTTAATTCATTGAGTTGGTCAAATTCGTTAAATTGCTTCACTTTGTTCAATTATTTGATTTGGTTGAATTCGTTAAATTCCTTGCTTCATTGAATTCCTTGAATTCCTTCAATTCGTTTAATTCCTGGAATTCTTTAAATTCCTTGAATTTGTTTAGTTCTTTAAAATCTCTGAATTCCTTAAATTGATTGAGTTTTTCGAACGAATTGAATTGGTTAAATTAATTGACCCACGAATATCCCAAGACGTTTTTAGAACGTCCTAAAAACGTCCTAAGTCAGGTCAAATAACGTTAAAAAAGCATACCATGTTCCAAAGACGGTTTAGGACGTTTTTGGCACATCTTTTGGACATTCTAAAAACGTCTTTTTAAATTTCGTGCCCCCTGGCGAATTGGCTGAATTCTTTGAATTTGTTCAACTCGTTGAATTCGTTTAATTCATTAAAGTCCTTGAATTCGGTGAATTCGTTTACTTCTTTTCATTAATTGAATTCCTTGAATTCGTTAAATTTCTTCAATTTGTTGAATTCGTTTTATTCGTTGAATTCCTTCAATGCGTTGACTGCTGAATTCCTTAAATTCCTTTAATTCGTTTAATTCATTGAATTTGTTGAATTCGTTGAAGTGGTTGAATTCGTTGATTTATGTGAATTATTTCAATTATATGAACTCGTTTACTTCTTTTAATTTATTGAATTCGCTGAATGCCTTGAATTATTTAAATTTCTTAAATTTGTTCAGTTCCTTTAATTCTTGAAATTCCTTAAATTTGTTGAATTTTTTCAATTTGTTTACCTCATCGAATTCTTTGAATTTATTCAATTCGTTGAAATAGTTTTATTCGTTGAATTAATTCAATTCGTTAAATTTGTTTACTTGAACTTGTTGACTTCTTTTAATTCGCTGAGTTCCTTAAATTTTTTGAATTGGTTAAATTCGTTAAATTCGTTAACTTCGTTGAATTCATTAAATTGCTTGAATTCCTGAAATTCGTTATTCAATTCGTTGAATTCATTGAATGCCTTTAATTCTTTGAAATCCTTGAATTATTTAAATTTCATGAATTTGTTCAGTTCCTTCAATTATTTACATTCCTTGAATTTGTTGAATTTTTAAAAATTGTTTACTTTATTGAATTATTTTAATTCGTCGAATTATTTAAATTCCTTTCATTCTTTGAATATATTCAATTCGTTGAAATCGTTTTATTCGTTGAATTCCTTGAATTCTTTACATTCCTTAATTTGGTTGAATTCGTTAAATTTCTTGAATTCGTTGAATTCCTTGAATCGTTGAATTCCTCGAATTCTTTCAATTCCTTGAATTTGATTACATTTCATAATTCTTTGAATTCCTTAAATTTAACGAATTATTTCATTTCTTTGAATTCTTTGAGTTCCTCACATTCAAAAAATTTAAAGAATTACTTGAAGTCAAGGAATTTAAGACATTTTTTAAATTCCTCAAATTCCTCGAATTCTTTGAATCATTTCAATTCTTTGAATAATCTGAATTAGGAACCATAAAGTCTACTATGAAAATTAAAAAATTCAATTAGTCCATTTCGTAACAAATTTAATCGTAACAAAAGATTGTCAGAAAATATTCTTTCAAGACATTTTTCTCATTAGTACAACATTTTATTTTATTTTTTATGCTGGAAGCGTTACGGTTCCTTGGCGCTTTGAGTAATTGAAAATTTTAGAAATAAATAAGTTTACAAAGTGAATTTAAATTAATTTTAAAAATTGGGATATTAAAAGTTTTCTCAGTTTTAGGATTATATGATAATATTTAATAAGCTGATCTCCCAAATATATATATATATATATATATATATATATATATAAAAGTTTCAAAAATTATTTAAAAATAAATCAAGAACAAAATGTAATATTTCCAAAAATGAAATTTGAATGTTTAGATCGTTATCAAAAATTGATTTGTACCTGTGGTGGGAAATTTAACTTCGAATTTGTTCCTGGCAATACCATAGCAGGTTTGAGAATCATTCCTTCCAAATAAACATTATTTTCCTTAAAAACTTGAAATAACGTTGATAAAACTTCTTCATGAACATCAAGGGCTTTTTCTAACGTAAAATCCCCTTCGTTTAAAATTTCAGGTTCAACAATCGGCACCAATCTTGCACTTTGGCTTATTGTTGCGTATCTAAAATATATAATTTTAAATTTAAATTTCATTTTTTCATTCGAGATTCAGTTTTTCATTTAAAATTCATTTTTTCATTAAAAATTCATTTTTTACTACAATTCAGATCATTTTTTACCTAGCAAGAACGTTGGAATTAGTAACTATTGCTAATCGACTCGGTAACTTATCAGAAATTTTAAAAACGCATCTCCATTTTGTAAAATGACATCCGTCTCTTTTATACTGAATACACCTTTCTTGTAAATCATCTAAACCCTGAGTCGTTTTTTCTCCTTCGGTTCCGAATATTTCTACGAGGCCTTTATCAACTTTTATCCCAGGAATAATACATTTCTGACTCAAAAGTTCCACAAATTCCAAATTATCAGAAGTTTTCTGATACAATGTTTCGTGATGAAGAAGAATTCCACTGATATATTGTGCAAGAATACTCTAT
>NC_046661.1:79130488-79147915 GCF_010883055.1 Belonocnema kinseyi | reverse complement strand
GCACGTTCATTGGACCGCGATGCATGAATCTATCAACTCTTAAAAAATTAGGCGCTAGCGCTTCAAGTGCGTAACCGGAAAGTCCGGGATCGATTCCTGCTACCGGCATTTTTCATCAATGTATTTTTTCATTTGAAATTGTTTTTATTGCAATTGACTATTTAATTTATTAAAATCAAGCAAAATTATTCATTTTCTTTGATGAAAAAATGGAGGTTTTAATCTTTAACACTTTTATTTCAAGAAAAGTTTTGTTTAATAGTGAATTCTCTTCTTTTTGCCCAATTGAACACTTATATTTCGTTGTTTTTAAAATTATTTTCATATAAAATTTAAAAAAAAAAATTGTACAGCAAGAATAGAATATTCAAAGATATTTACAGAAATATTGACTTAACCTTGAAATATTCGCTTCGAAGTTATAAAAGTAGAACAAAATAGAATTGGTTTATGTATATATTATTTAATGATTCTTGAAATGACATGATTTAAATTAATTTCATGGTCAATTGAAGTTAAAAATTTAAATACAAAATTCAAAGAATTCAAGGATTTCAAAGGAATCAATGAATTACACATTTTTTTTCAATTCAATGCGTTCGTAAAATTCGTAAAATTCAGTGAATTTGCCGAATGTTTCGTATTTTTTGAAAGCATTACATTTTTTGAATTGATTGAAATTTTTTATTTCTTTATATTACTTAATTTGTTTGAATTCTTTGAATTCTTTGAAATTATATCTTTTATTTCAGAAAAGTTTTTTTAATATCAAATTCTGTTTTTTTTTTTATTCAACTGAACATTTATATTTGGTTCCTTGTCATTCTTATGTGAGATAAAAATAAGAATAGCATATTAAGAATAAAATAAATATTTTAGAAGATAATTAAATAGTGAAATAAAATATATATAAAAAAATGGTTAAATCATAAATTGTATTATTATTATTAATAATACATTGCATGGTCAAAATAAATTTACTAGTCAATTGCAATAAAAACAATTTAAATGAAAAACTTAAAAAAAATCAAGGAATGCAAAGAAAATAAGGAATATAAGCAATTCAAGGAATTCAAAAAATTCAACAAATTCAATAAATGAATAAATCAATTGGATTTAAATTTAATTTAAATTTAATTTAGATTCAATTTTAATTTAATTTAATTTTAATTTAATTTAGATTCAATTTTAATTTTCAATAAATTCAATTATTTGAATTCATTTGATTTCTTGAACTAATTGAATTCTCTGAATTAATTGAATTCCTTGAATTCATTGTCTTCCTGGAATTCTGGTAATATTAATTCTTAGAATTCGTGGAATTCTGGTCATTGCTTTAATTCTTGGAATTATTAAAAATCCTTGAATTCATTGCATTCTTGGTATTGCTTTAATTCATTGAATTCCTGAAATTCTTGGAATTTTTAAATTTCTAAAATTCTTAGAATTTTTTCACTTCAAGGCAAGTTTTTTTTGTATAGAAAATACTCATTTTCTTCATTCAATTAAACATTGACATTTAGGTTTTATTGTTTTCATATGAGATAAAAATAGTTTAATAACAGTAAAATAACTATTCAAATATAAAGAATTAGTAAAATAAAATGATATTAGATTATAAGTAAATGACAGTTTGTATTATTATTATGATATTTATATTTTTGTATTGGAGTAATGAGTAATGTTTTTCAACATAAAAGGTTACAAAAATGATATATAAAAAACTTTGTTCAAAATTGTTGTTAAAATGGCTTAACTTAAATCAATGTAATAGTTATTTGCAATTAACAAATTTGAATCGAAACAAACATTCGCAAAAATGCCGACAGCAAGAATCGAGCCCAGACTTTTTGGTTACAACCCCGGAGCTGTACCGTCTGATCTAACCGGGAGATGAAAATTGAATACTCTTACGTCGAGGTACATGTAAAGAACGTGGATTTTTTTGTTATCATTAAAAGATGAATTTTTAGTTTAAAGAATACCTTATCTGTAGAAAACAGCATTTGCCTGTAATCCCTGCGAGTCGTTTCAGAATTTTCCAAATCTAAAAGTTTAAATCTCTCTCCTAAACTGGAAGGCGATTCATCTGCTGCAAGCAAACCTTTTCCTGGCAAACTTAGAGCCTTCACAATTGTTCTTAATTCTAGACGGAGGGCTGGTTCCAATTTATTATATTGAACAGACTTTCCTGAAACCTATTTTTTATTCATATTACAGTGAAACTCTTCTATAGCGCCGATTTTGGGGCTGGCGGTAGGTAAGAACGAACTCATTATAGCCCGTTCCGCTTTTGCTTGTTCACGCCTGAGTAACAACCGCAGACCCCGCGCAGCTCCTGTTACACCTATCTGTGGCGCGGCGTCAATTCTCGGAAGGGCTATAGAAGGGCGGGCTATTGAAGGGTTTCACTGTATTTTTATTCGTAAGTTTATTAATAAATAATATTTTAATTTAATTTAAATAAATATTTCAATGAAAGTAATTTAAAAAAGAATTTTAAAAATAGTTTTATTTATCCTAAATTTTATTAATTTCAAAAACTTGGAAGCCTTTTTATTTATTTATTTTTCAAACTATGGATTGTATTTTCCGAAAATAAAAATTTCGCTTTCAGAAATAAATTATTTATTTACTTATAAATATAAAAATATAAATGTGTCAGTATTTTTAAAACAACAAATACTCTTTGAACGGTTTCAATCATTTCATTTAATCTGGAGAGAAAAATGGACTTTCATGTATCAATTTTCTTAAACAATGTGTCTTCTTTATCTTACAAGCGATAGCAAGAAAAAATAAAATTAAAATCCGGGGGCTTGACCAGTTATCTTTTAAACGCAATGATAAACACTAGAACTTGTACTTTTTTAGATTGTAGAAATTTATAGTTGATTCAATGAAACTTATATTTCAAGTGTAAATTATAATTTAATTTCTAAATCATTTTGACGACTTTCTTGTAAATGTAGAAATAAAAAATAAATCATTTTTGAATAAAAATATTTACTATAATAATTTGCTCTGAAGATCAGAATTATTATTTTTTAACTTACTTTACTTTTACATGAACATTTTTCCTCCATTTGAGCCATCTTGAAATTTTATTCTATAAATGTATAACAGTTTATTGATTGAATCTGAACAAAATATATAAAATTTATTCATAAGACAGTTGTCTAAAATTGGTTAGCATTATATGTGTATGACTTAAGAAATAAAATAAATAAATGAAGGTGATAGTGGCCACCTCTCATATTTGAAATTTTATTAAAGTATATCAAGTGAATATTCATGAAGAACTGAATAAAATTAAAACAACAAGAGCATTGATCTTTCAACGTTTCAAAATTTATTATCCCGTCGATTCAAATTTCCCGCCTACAAAATTAATCCTGAGTAGAAGCACTGAATTTAATTTAAGCTTTCAATATGAAAATTTTCGTCTTTTATGACCCAAGTATTTTCTTGTCGCCCCATTTCCGGCTAGTTCCATTTCCATTTCTTCCATTAAGTGTTTCAAGTTGTGACGTCTGCTCGCAAGATGTCTACACGCCGAGGGTGAAATTTTATTTATTTAATAATTCTGTAAAAATTATTTTTCTCCATAAGTGTATTTAAATAATATTCTATATTTTTTAAAAGCTCTTCAATGAAATAAGGAAATCGTTACGAAGAATAATCATGGATTTTTTATTTAATGGGATAGATTTGATAAAATAAGAAAAAGTATCCAATTACACTTATTATAAATAATAATTTTATTCAGTTATTTAAAAAAATAAAGTATTGCCCCACGCAATTGGTATTATTTTGTTGACCCTCAGCGTGCAGACATCTTCGATTTCTCCCACAATACATTTCATGCAGTCCTACTGCGCGTGCGCCATCCTTGTAAGAGGAACACGACGCGACAAACCGTTACTATGGAAACGATAAGTCGCGCCGTGTTCCTCTCATACGCACACCCGCATGCGCAGTATGTCTACATGCCAAAGTCCAACGAAATCTTCCTTCTCAAGAGTCGGAAATTGACGGAATTTGTCGGAGACACGAAGCCGAAATAATCAAGGCATTTTCTGCTAATTTTGCTTGATTAATGAAGTGCAACGAGTGTTTTAAAAATTCTGGAAAATTTGTTTAAGTAATTCCATTTTTAAAATAAAATTGATCGTCTGAATTCGGCGTTTTCAGGTTATGTTACTTTTCGTCACGGATTGCTTTTTTTGCTTGAATTTGCTTTGATATTAAAGATATAAATACCTACAGACATAAATTACTCACAATTGAGTTTTACAATGGTGAGATTATGAAATATGAAGTAATTGAATTATTACAGCAGTTTGCAAATGTAAGAACAACTCTCTTCGAAAACTTCGGCATCATCGAAATCGTCAAAATGACACAGGAAGGTTAAGGTATAATGCGCAAAACGAACTTCGCCGCAAAATTCGTGTATGGTTCACTAAGATGCAGAATTTCTGAGGTAAGTATTTCATTTAATAGAAATTTTCGACCGTGTATTCGTAGTTTTTCATGGAATAAATTGGATTTTTCGATAAAATGGAGCACCTTTTGTCATTTGGAGCAAGAGAAACATTCACGTTTCACAACCTTTTGAAATTCTTTATTTATTGATTTTTCCACATGTGTTCAATTCCTTCGAGAATAATTATTTTTTCATAAAAAAAAAGAAACCGTAAATCGACAATCTTTAGATTGTCTTTTTCGAACGTTATAGCCATTATTTTGTCTTTATCGCTTTTTATTACGCACGGTATGTATAAGCTAGAACTTACGTGACGCGACGCGTTTAGTTTGTGGGGACTGATAGTATTTCACTTACATTTTTTTTTAATACAATTCTGAATGTTTTAAATTTATTTTTAGAATTTTTGTCAATCAAAGTTTTCGAAAGCTTACTTAATTTTTTTTAAATTGCAGTATAAAATTGAATCGCAACGTTTCTTAATTTGTAAGAGTAAGCTTCATTTTATTTGATCTA
Organism: Belonocnema kinseyi; assembly: GCF_010883055.1. Lineage (NCBI taxonomy): Eukaryota > Metazoa > Arthropoda > Insecta > Hymenoptera > Cynipidae > Belonocnema > Belonocnema kinseyi. Next base: position 79,142,910 of record NC_046661.1, on the reverse strand, counting down.
ACTTTTTTAAAAATTCTTTTTCGCTGTTGGGTTGAAAATTAATTACTTTTTATTGAAAATTTAACTTTATTTTGGTTGAAGATTCATCGTTTTAATTTCATAATTCAACTATTTGATTTAAAATTTATGCATTTATTTAAACATTAATTTTCTTATGTATTTTTGTTCTCTTATCTATTTTAATTATTTATGTAGTTCTTCAAACATGATTTTTTTTTAACTGAAAATTTAACTATTTTGTTAAAAATAATATCTTTTACTGTTTTGCTGAAAATAATATTTTTTAGGAGATGTCATTTTTTGTTAGTTTAATTTGTACTATTCGGTTTAAAGTTAAACTACTTTATTAAAAATTAATTTTCTGGTTGAAGATTCATCATTTAAGTTAAAATTCCACTATTTGGTTGAAAATTTTATTTAAAATTTTGACTTTTTTCAGTTGAAAAAAAAAACTAATTGGTTGAAAGTCAAAATCTTGTTTAAATTTTTTTTATTGATAATTTAAGTATTCGAGTTCAAGATTTTTGATTTTATTTGGAAATTCATCACTAGTTAAAAGTTTAATTACTTTTTGAACATTCATTTTCTTTCTGGTTAAACATGAATTTTTTAGACTGAAAATTTTACTATTTTGTTGGAAATTCGCTTTTTTCGGTTTAAAATTAATTTTTTAATCGAAAATATAACTATTTCAGTTGAATCTTAGATAATTTCAGTTAAAAATTCATACCTTTTGTAGAAAATTAATCGTATTGATTTTAAAATTATTTTTTTTTAAATTGAAAATTCAACTATTTCAGTTCAAAATTCATCAAATTAATTTTTTTCCACTGAAAATTTTACTATTCCCTTTTTAAATTCTCTTTTTTGGTTTACAAATAATTTTTTAATAGAAAATTAAACTATTCCAGTAGAATTTTATATAATTTTAGTTAAAAATTCATAGTTTTGGTATAAAAATTAGTCCTATTGGTTGTAAATTTCATATTTTGGTTAAAAAGTCCACTATTATAGTTGAAGATTTATTTATTTTTTTTAATTATCACTTTGTGGTTGAAAGCGCAACTTTTTTAGTTGAAAATGTAACTGTTTCGTTGAAAGTTTGTCATTTGTTTTAGTTCAAAATTTAACTATTTTGTTAAAAATTCATATATTTTGTTGAAAAATCGTATCTTTTTTTGTAGAAAATTATTATTTTTTTAATTAATCTGTTTGTTTGCAAATTCAAGTATTCCTGTTATATATTTATTATAACTAAAAATTTAAATACACAATTGTTGGTTAAAAATTTATCTATTTTGTTGAAAATTCTTTGTTTTTTTTTCACAATTTAATCTTGTGGGTTCAAAATTCATAATTCTACTCTAATCATAATTTTACTTGAAAATTCACCATGATCATTGAAAATTAGTTGTGTTTTTTTTTTCTTTTAAAATTTAACAGTTCAATTTTTGTGTGGAAAATTGATCTTTTTTTGTTTAAAATTCAACTATTTTGTTCAAAAATCGACTTTTTTGGTAGAAAATTCTTCTTGTTTAAAAGTTAATATTCTTTAAAAATCATATTTTTTGTTGAAAATTCATCTCTTTGATTGAAAAATAAGCTATTTTGTTGAAAATCAGTTTTTCTGTTGAAAATTATGTTGTTGTTTTTTTTTTGCTGAAAATATAACTATTTCTATCAAATATTCCATAATTTTTGTTGAGAATTCATCTCTTTCGTTGGAAGTTTATGTTTTTAACAAAAAATTAAACTATTCCATTTTTTGCTGAAAATTGATATATTTCGTTGACAATTCAATCTTTTTGATTTAAAATTATAATATTCTAGTTGTAGATTCATCATTTTACATGAAAAATCACCAGTTTGATTTTTATAAAAAATTTAACTTGCTGTAGATGCTGCTGTAGAAAAAACTCCCATCTTCAAAATGTGTATTACTTTCAACGCAGTTGTTAAAATAAGCACGAAATATCTAGATCTAATTTACAAGTCAATACATTCTTTGTGGCATCTGTCGAAAATGTTATTCCAAATATAAAATAAGCTCTTAAATATTAATGCAATTTTTAAAAATAATTTTGTAATAATCCTATCATTTTTCTGAGGACTGTTGGATTAGTTAAATAAATAAATGAATTTAATGCAAATTTAAATTCCATTTTTGTTAGAAATGTGATTTTTTAGTTGATAATAATTCAACTATTTCCTTGGAAATCTTCTTTGTTGAAAAATGAGTTATTTTGTTGATTTTTTTTTAACTGAAAATATAACTATTCCAATCGATTTCAATTTTGGGATGAAAATTTCACCATCTGGGGGTAGAAAATTAATTTTTTAAATAAAACATTTAACCATTTCATTTTTGGTTTGGTTTCATTTTTGCCTAAAAATTCGTGTATTTTGCTCAAAAATCATATTTTTTGGTAAAAAAATTAATCTCTTTGCTTAAAAATCTAAGTATTTCAGTTTAATGTCCACAATTTTAGTTGAAAATTAATAACTGGTTGAAATTTTATTGAGTGGAAAATTAATTTTTTTACTGAAAATTTAAATATTCAGTTTTTGATTGAAAACTGATCTTTTTTTAGCTATAAATGCAAATATTTGATGGAAGATTTATTTTTTTTTTATTAAAAATTTATTTTGTTGTCGTTGAAGAATCGTCTTTTGGCTAAAAAAATTAATCTTTTTGTTTGAAATGCAATATTTTTAATTGAAAAGTTAGAAATTTGAAGCAGTTTAAATTAAATTTAATATCGTAGTAACACATTAATTTTTTTAACGTACGCTGAATTTTAATTATAAGATCAAATAAAAATTTAAATTATTATTGAAGATATGGACTTTTTAGCTTTTTCGGGAAAAACATTCCCTATAATGTCACTGTTTCCAATTTTGAAAATAATAAATAAGTCATTATTTATTAAAAGCCAAATATTTTTGTTAAATTTGTAGGAAATATATAGTAAGAAAAACTTCTATAAAAAAAACATCATTAAAATAAAGTTGTCTGTTTTCAATTCTGCTATTAAAAATAATGTATTTTTATTTGAAATTACATAATCGGTCATATTATTTTGATTTTGAAAATCACAGGAAATCTGTTTTTTCAGATGTCTGATTTTTGGAACAACTACCTTAAAATTAAAAATGATCGAAGGTTGAATTTCACAAAAATATATATTAATAATTTTGGTAGATTGTCTAAAATAGAGAATTTAATTCTAAATGTTAGCAATTGTTGATGGTTATCAGTTATAAAGGATGTCATAAATGAACAGTCTTTTAATTTACATTTTTTATTTAAAGCTAATAAATATAAACGTTTTCAATTTAAAAGCTATAAAATCTACTATTTCAGTTTTTTATTTAATTTAATGAACAAAGGACATTTTATATTATAAAACTATTACTTAATTTAATTAATAATTCGAAACGTTTAATTTCACAATATTTGAAATATTTCAGAGTACTTCTCAAAGATTCTAAGGAATTTTTAATAGATTTAAATTATTTTTTTATTTTAAAGCTCTGAAGGTTTTTTTAAAATAATTTTACGCAAATTTCAGAAAATTCTTTTGAATTTTTTTAAGCTCATTTCAAACTTACTGAGTTAAATGATTTTGTTTATATTTTTGAATTATTTTCAATTCCAGTTTTACAGAAACTAATGGATATTTTTTTATTTTAAACATTTTTTCCAATTAATTTTAATTTTTTTTTAAATTTAACTTAAATTGTTTTGAAGTCTTATCAGCCGAATTATTTTTAAGTTAAAAGAATATTGGTTACATTATTATTTAAATCTATTTTATTCTATTCATGGAAGATTATGAATTAAAAATGTTAAAAGATTAGAATTTTTGTTTTTTAAATATTAATAGTAATGGAAATTTAAAAAATTCGAAAAAGTTATAGAATTTGGGAAACAGATTATTAAAAAATGAGAATCTCTTTGCAGGTTTAGAATTTAAAAAAATAGTAATCGAAAATTAAAAACATCTTTAAAAAAAATGTAAAATTTCGGTGTTTTTGAAAAATTGGAATAACTTCGATTGGATTTTCTTTTACTTAAAACAAAATTCAAACTCATTCAAATTTCTGTGAATTGTTTTTTAGTCAATCGTCACTTTTTTGTTTGAAAATGAGTAGGGTTTCAATAATTGTAAGTGATTTGAATTTTTGTAATTCATCCTGAATTCTTATTAATTTACCTTGAATTATTTTAAATTCTCCGGAATTTCTTGAATTTTTGCGATTCACTATTCTTCTACATTCTACTTAATTCAATGGATTTAAAAAATTTTTTAAGTTTTTATTTAATCTTATTTCGAAATGACTGAATTCAATGAATATTCCAATAAGTTTTCAATCTAATTTTTGACATGGAACGGGAATTTTTTTAAAGAATTATAATTCGGATTTTGAAAAAAGGAATGAAAAAAAATCCCTCTTCCAAGTAAGAATTCGCCACAATTTGAAGGTTCCCTCTTATAAATTTTAGAAAAAGAAAGTTGATTTTTAGAGAAGTAGCATTTCAGAAAAGAAATATTTCTAAATTATAATATATATTTTTTTACATTGTTGGTTGCGAATTCATCTTTTTTTAGTTAACAATTTATTAATTATTTTATCTATTAATTTTAATTTAGTTATTAATTTTTTTGTAGAAAATTAATCATTATGGATGAAAATTAAGTCGTAGAAAATTCATCAGTTTGGTTGGAAATTAATTTTTGATTGAAAATTAAACTATTCCATTTTTAGTTGAAAATTGATCTTTTCTAGTTCACAATTTAAAAATTTGGATGAAGTTAAATATTTATAATTTTAGATCAAATTCATCCTTTAGGTTGGAAACAACATTATTCGGCTGAAAGTTAAACTCTGGTTAAAAATCAATTTTTGTTAGGTTGTAGATTCATAGTTTTAATTAAAAATTAATTTTCAAGTTGAATATTTCACAATTTGATTTAAAAATTCGCCACTTTGTTTGAAAGTGTAAATATTCTTTTTAACTTTGTTTTTTTATGTTGAAAGAAATTTTTGATCTGCAAATTTAACTTATTCTAATTGAGAATTCCATAGCTGTAGTTGACAATTTATCTTTTTTTTTTGTAAAAATGAATAATATTTTAAAATATTTAACTATCGCAGTTGAAGATTCATTGATTTAGTTCAAAACTTTTTATATTTGGTTTAAAATTAATTTTTTTCTGTGGAAAATTGAAGTATTTTTTAACTAATCTATTTTTGCTTGAAAATACATCTTTTTGGGATGAAACTTTTGCTTGAAAATTGATATTTTTAATTTAGAACGTAAAGAAGTTATTCGAAAATTGATCGTTTTGTGAAAAGTTCGCCTTTTTGTATAAAATTAATCTTTATGGTTAAAAATCAAATTATTTGTTTGAAACATAAATTCTTCTGCTAAAAATTTATTTTTTGGTGAAGGTCCATCGTTTTAAATAATAAGTCACTAATTTGGTTGAAAAATGAGCTGTTTAATGTAAAAGTTGTTTTTTATTTAGATTTTTGTGGTTGAAAATTATTTTTTTGTACTGAAAATGTAACTATTATTCCAGTTGATTATTCCACGATTAAGTTGAAAATTCATTTCTTTGGTTGAATATTCATTTTTGACTAAAAATTTAATAATTTGACTTTCGGTAAAAAAATGATCGTTTTTCGTTGAAGTTTCTTCTTTTTGTGGTATAAATTAATCTTCTTGGTTGAAAATAAATATTTTTTGTAGAAAGTAATTTTGTTAACTGAAAATTTAACTTATTCTAATGGAATATTCCATAGTTTTATTTGAAAATTTATTTGTTTGGTTGAACATTAATTTTTTTAGAATTTTTAACCAAGAGATGATTAATTCTGAAAAAGAAATATAATACTTTTTTTGTTTTGTTTTTGATAAAAAGAACTAACTTTCAATCGAAATAGATTTTTTAATCAAGAGGTTAATTAAAAAAAAAGGTGGCTTATTAAGAACCTAGTTCAATTTTCAATAAAATAAATAAACTTTCAAATAATTTGTAGAATTTTGAACTAAACACCAAATATATGATAGTAAGTAGACTTTCAATAAAAATGATTAACTTTCATATATAAAAGGTGAATTTTCAACAACTAAAAAAAAAGATTTTTCTGCTAAAAGAAAAATTTTCAACAAAAAAATATTAATTTCCAATAAAGAAAAAGAATTTTCTACCAAAAAAAAAATAAATTTTTTTACCAAAAACGATTATTTTTTAACAAAAGACTTTAATTTTTAATAAAATAGTTAAATCTTTAACTAAATAATAGAATTTATACAAAAAAGTAGAATTTTGGACCAAAAAAATGATTCATTAAAAATTCCAGTCCTTGGTTGAAAGTTGAACGAATTTTTTTTAATGTTGAAAGTTCTTTTTCTTATAACAAATTTCATTAAAAATTCTTTTAGCTGTAAAAAAAGTTTTTTTAAATTGCAAATTCAAATATTTTGTTAAAAAAGTCAACTGATTAATTGTAAATTAACTTTTTTCTTGTTATTTCATGTTCTCGTTTTTAAAATTAAATTGTTGTATAGAGAATTAGGCTTTTTGGCTTGAAAATTCAACAAATTGGTATAAAAATAAACTGTTTTGTAGAAAATTTGCTTTTGTTTTTATTGAAAATTCATTCTCAATGAATATTCATCTACTCCATTTTTGGTTAAAAATTCAACATTTTAGTTCAAAAAATTCTGTTTTTTGTTGTTGTTGAAAATTCGTCTTTTTTGGTAGAAAATCGAAATTTTCTTGGTCAAAATCAAGTCATATTGAAAATATATACTTTTTGGTAAAATCTAACTGTTTTTTATCTTTAATCAAAATTTGGTTAAAAATGCAACTGTTTAGTCGAAGATTAATCTATTTTGGTTGAGAATTAAACTATTTTGTTGAAAATTTAAAAATTTGGTATAAAATTCAACTTTTTCATAGAAAAGTCGTTTTTATTGTATGTTTTTTAAATTGGAAAATAATTTTTCTCCATAGAAATTCGTCTGTCTAATTTTTTGGTAAAAAATTGAACTTTTATGGTTTTAAAATACAGACTATTCACCTTTTTTGCTTGAAAATACAACAATTTGGTAACGGATTTCACTATGTGGTAAGAAAGTGAATGGCTTTGTAAAAAAATAGTTTAAATTTTTTTAAATTGAAAATTAGTTCTCAGTGGAAATGTAAATACTCGATTTTTCAGGGTGGCCGTTTTAATAGAAGAAACAAATTTCTGGTCATCTTCCGGTTTACAACAAATTACAACTTGTTTCTTTGTACTGTGATGACTGTATTCTCCTTTTCTTAAAAAAATACTTTTTCTCACGGTGTCGGTAATACCTCCTGTTTACCCTATTTGTTTAAAAATTCGTGTATTTTTCAATGTTTTTCTCTTTTGTGTTCAAAGTATTGTATGTTTAGAATGAGCGTCATGAATTAAAGCAAATGTTTGCATTTTGCGTCAGATATGACTGTTACTTTTAGTTGGCTGGGAAAATTACGTTAGTAAGAAGAAAAAAGGAAGTAATTTACCTAGCACTGGTAACAATCCCGTTAATAAAGTATGTGTTTTTGTTTTAAAGGATCGCTTCTCAGTCATCAATATCAAACAAAATGAGTGATGTCGTTTCAAAGCAAGTGTCGAGGTCTCAAGATCGTTCCAATACGAGAGTGAGAAAGCGGAAAAATTCGAGTGCGTCGAGCGCCAGTGACTCAGGTCTTTCCCCAAAACGTCGAAACGCCTGCAGCAAAGACAAAAGGAATACTAAATCCAGGCGTCGCAGCAGCTCTTCCGGCAGTTCCAGTTCTTCCTCGTCGACGAGTCGAAATTCCACGGGACGTAAGCAACTCAAGGCGAAGGCAAGTAGCAATATGTCGCAAAAATACTCTCATTCATCGAGGGATCGTCGGAATGGCGGCGGAGTTCAGATCCCGGGTGGCGGTCGAGACACCTACATCAGGGAGCAACGCTCGTACAGTCAGCGCGAGTCGAGATACAAAGTCGAAAGATATGATAGAACCTTTTCAAATCGCTTGTACGGCGAAAACCAGGGAGGTGGTGGAGGTGGAGGAGGAGGAGGAATGAGAGGCATGAAGTACGCATCAATTTTCTTGACGAGTCTTTGAGTTTTTATTCTTGGGGAAGAGCGCGCGAGCCTTGGAATCAATCGAAAATGTTTTAAATTAGATTTCCTTTATTTAGAGGATTCCGAGAAAGTTGTTTGATTTGCGGCAAACGGTGAGTCTTTTCACAATTCTGGAAACTTACTCTGCTTTCAGGGTGGCCACTGGACCGAGAAACCGGATAATCACGAAAATTTCATTCATTTTTCTTTTCTTTCCTTTCTTTTAAATTTTTTTTAAATTTATTTTTTATTGCCTTCTATTCGAGCAGCATGAACGTTGTCAGATTTACACTTTAAAGTGTTCAATTTCAAACAGTGTTCAATAATTTATGCCATTTTTAACAGAAAATCAGAGGTGTAAGACTTTTAAAATTTTGGGAAACTTGCGAAGATGTCAAAAATGTTTTTAGAAATTTTAAATTTTGACCCCTAAAGTTGTCTTTTTGAAGTTTTAGATTCTAAAATCAACAATTTTGGAAGCTGCCAAATCTAAATGGATTGATTTTGTAATTTCGAATATAATCTTGTAGATACAAAATTTGAGTCATTTTCATCATAAAATTGTTGTAATTTTTAAACAATTATAATTTAAAAATCGTGAAATTTATAAGCTTTTAATTTTAAGAAATAAATTTTCGAATGTTTAAACAATATTTTCTGTCATTAATAAATTAAAGGTTAAATAAAAAATTGTTTGATAAGCTTCCAGTTTTTAAATCTTTGAATGTTTGATCCCGAAAGGTGCATTTTGGAACTTCTAGATTCTAAAATCATAAATTTTTGAAGTTGCCAAATTTAAATAGATTGATTTTGGAATTTCGAAAGTTATCTTGAGGATATAAAATTTGGTTCGTTTTTATCATAAAAATGTAGACATTTTTAAACAATTGTAATTTAAAAAACATGAAATTTATAAGCTTTAAAGCATTTAATTTCGAAAACTGCTCAATAATTTATGCAATAATTGGGTTCAACAATATTTTTAGAAATTTTAGTCTTAAAATCTTAATTTCATCCCGAAAGGTGCCTTTTTGAACTTCTAGATTTTAAAATCATAAATTTGGAAGCCTCTTAATTTAAATACAGTAAGTTTGGAATATGAAGATAATTTTGAAGATGTAAAATTTAAATAATTTATGCCACTTAAACAAAAAATCAGAGGTGTAAGACTTTTAAAATTAATACAATCATTTTGGGAAGCTTGCGAAGATTTCAAAATTTTTTTTAGAAATTTGAAAATTTGATCCCTAAAATTGTCTTCTTCAAGTTTTAGATTCTAAAATCAAACATTTTTGGAAGCTGCCAAATTTAAATAGTTTGATTTTGGAATTTCGAACATAATTTTTAAAATAAAAAATTCGAATGATTTTCATCATAAAAATTTAGACATTTTTAAACAATCATAATTTTCAAATCGTGAAATTTATAAGCTTTTAACTTTAAAACGTTCAATTTCGAAAACTGCTCAACAATTTATGTAAAAATTGTAACTGAAAATTTTGATGTTTTCAAAATTAATGCAATAAATTTTCGAAAGGTTTAGAAAATATTTTTTTTGGTCATTAATAAATAAAGTATTAAAGCAAAAACTTTTTTCTAAGTTGTTAGTTTTTAAATCTTCGAGATTTCTATCCCGAAAGATGCTTTTTTGAAGTTTTAGATTCTACAATCATAAATTTTGAAAGCTGACAAATTTAAATAGATTGCTTCATAATTTTGAAGCTGTAAAATTTGGATCATTTTCCAGAAAATTGTTGTAATTTTTGGACAATTATAATTTAAAAATCGTGAAATTTATAAACTTTAAGAAATAAATTTTCGAAGGTTTGAAGAATATTTTTTGTCATGCTGCCAAATTTAAATAGATTGCTTTTGGAATGTTTAACATAATTTTGAAAATATAAAATTTAGATCATTTTCCTCATAAAAATGTTAAAATTTTCAAACAATTACAATTCAAAAATCGTGAAATTCATAGGCTTTAAATTTTAATAAATAAATTTTTGAAGCCATCGAAGGTTTAAACAATATTTTTTGTCATTAATAAAGAAAAGGTTAAATTAAAAATGGGTTTATAAATGTTCAGTTTTTAAATCTTTGAAAGTTTAATCCCGAAAGGTGCTTTTTTTGACGTTTTAGATTTTAAAATCATAAATTTTGGAAGATACCCAATTTCGAACATAATTTTGAAAATGTAAAATTCGGATTATTTTCACCATAAGAATGAATAAATTTTTACACCATTATAATTTTTTAAATAATGAAATTTGTAAGTTTTAAACCTTAAAGCGTTGAATTTAAAAAAAACTTCGATAATGTATGCAACTTTTTATATTTAAAAATTGAAAGGAGTAAATATTGAAATCTATGATTGAATGGGCAATTTTATAGTATTTCAAAATTAATACTATACATTTGGGAAGTTTTCCAAGATTTAAAACATATTTTTGATAGTGTGTTAAACATTTTTCATAGTGTCTTAAACAATTATAATTTTAAAATCATGAAATTTATCAACGTTCAAGCGTTCAATTTAAAAAAATGTTCAATGTTTTATGCCATTTTTAACAAAATCAGAGGTGTAAAACTTTTAAAATTAGCAACATAAATTTGGGAAGCTTGCGAAAATTTCAAAAATGTTTTTAGAAATTTGAACATTTTTAAATTTCACCCCTACAACTACCTTTTTGAAGTTTTTGATTGTAAAATTACAAATTTTGGAAGCTGCCAAATTTAAATAGCTTGCTTTTGGAATTGTGAAGATAATTTTGAAAATATAAATTCGAATCAATTTTATTATAAAAATTTGTAAATTTTGAAACAATTATAATTTAAAAATCGTGAGATTGATAAGCTTTAATTTTTAAAGGTTTAGTTAGAAAAAAATCAATAATTTATGCAATCTTTGATGCTTAAAAAAATGATAGGAGTAAATATTGAAATCTTTAATTGAATCAACAATTTTATAGTATTTCAAAATTAATGCTATAAATTTGAGAAACTTTCCAGGGTTTAAAACATATTTTTGATTATTAATAAGTGAAACTTTAAATTAAAAATGTTTTTAGAAAATTTCAAATTAAAAATCTTTGAAATTTTCTTACCAAAATTCAAATCTTGACATTTTTAAACAGGTATAATTTAAAAACATGAAGTTTATATGCTTCAGACTTAAAATCGTTCCATTTAAAAAAAACCATTGTTTAATTTATACAATTTTTGATACTCAAAAAATAAAGTGTTCGACTAAAAACGTGTGTCAAATCAAAGGAGTAAATTTTGAAATCTATAATTTTGAATAAGCAATCGTCATTAAAAAGTAAAACATAAAATTAAAAATGTTTTTAGAAGATTTTAGATTCTAAAATCGTGAATTTTGGAAGGTGCCAAATTTATACACGTTACTTTTGGAATTTCAAAGATATTTTCGAAAATATAAAATTCTGATCATTTTCATCACAAAAACTTGGACATTTATAAACAATTATAATTTTTGAAATAATGAAATTTAAAAGTTTTAAACAATCAAATCAAAGGTGTAACGATTTAAAAAGTAATAATTAATTATAAATTTTAGAAGCTGACATAATATAGGATACAAATAAATATAAAATATAAAAAAATAAATATACAATATTAAAAAAAATATCAAATATAAAAATGTAAAATATAAAATTCGGATAATTTTTATCATACAAATTTGGAAATTTCTTAACACTTTCTTTCCATTTCATATACATTGACCAATATAATCAGTATTTATTTGAAATTTCAATTTTTTTTCTTTAAATTAGAAAAATTTGATAAATTATTGAATTGTGAATGCATATAATTTTAACAATAAAGTGTACAATGCTAACATGAAATTCTCAACTTTCTAAAGACTTTTTGATAAAATAATTTCAATTTTATTTGATTTTTATTCTAAATGATTGAAATTATAAATACTACAGGTTTTAAAATGTTAACCGAAAAAAGTGTTAATCTAGAACTGATAAAGCAAGCTCTTAAAGTTAAAATTTAAACTTTGTTATTTTAAATTATCCAGTTTCATAATTCCAATTTAAAAATGGTGCTATTGCTAATTTTAATGATTGAAATTGTTTCATTATTCCAGGTTTAATTTAGGAACTGCGTAATTCTCAATATTTCTGTTAACAATTTTCAATTTTTAGAGTTTTTTTTGTGTTATAATTTTAGATATTTAAATATTGAAGGTTTTATATGGAAAACTGTTTTATTTTCAGCTGTTTTTTTTTTTTTT
>NC_046661.1:79122477-79130478 GCF_010883055.1 Belonocnema kinseyi | reverse complement strand
TTTTTTTTTTTTTGATCACGTCTCCTAATTCGAATTCTACCACTTAAAGATGTTCAACATCGAAGAAAATCTCACATTGTCTAATAGTTAACGTTTTAAATTTTCAATCGTTTCGAAAAATTTAAATTAGTTCCTTAACCATTTAATCTTGATTTTATTTAAGTAACTGTGAAGGATTCTTATTTTTTAATTAACTGAATTTTTTAAATTGTAAAAAATCCGTTACTATTTTAAACAAAAAGAAATCTCTAAATTTGAACGTTTTAAATTATAATTATCTCAATTTTTATGTTTCTAAATTAAAGATCGTCCTATTTTGCTCGTTTTAAATACTGAAATTATTCAATTTTAAAATCGGAAAATTCTAAAAAAAAGCTCATAAATTCAAATTTAAACTTTGGAATTGATAATTAGAAATGTTTAAAATCTCAAATTGTTTGATTCCTAACGCTTAAAATTTTCAATCGTTTCGAAAAACTAAAATAAAAATTTATTAATGTTAAGCATTTAATTTTGAATTAATTCAGGTAACTTTAAATGCTTCTATTTAAAAAAAATTAAATATATTGTTTTTCAAGTTGGAAATAATCAGTCATGATTCTAATTGAAATATTGTCCTATCTTGTTCCTTTTAAATGCTGAAATTGTTTAATTAAATCAGTTTGAAATGTAATTTAAAAATTGTTTAATTTTAATAGCTTCGAATAAAAATGAGTTTTTGTATCTTTCTGTTAGACATTTTCAAATTTCAAATTTAATTTTATGGAATGAAAGTATATTGTAAAATTTTGACATGAAATTTTCAACTCTCTAAAGGCTTTTTTCCATGTAGTATTTCTTAATTTGATATGCTTCCTATTTCAAATTATAAAGGCTTGAATTTTTTTTCATTAAATCGAAAAATGTTGGAATCGGCAAATTATAAAAAATACACTTAAATAAAAATTTAAACTTTAGAATTTTGCATTATTCCAGGTTTAAATCAATGAAAATCGTTCTGTTTGTTAACATTCAATTCGAAATTTTCAACATAATAAATTATTTGGTATTACTTCCTCTAATTCGAATACTACAATTTAATGTTCAATATTGAAAAAAATTAATCAATATTTTTCTGATTCTTTGAGTTTTTGAATCTTTCGAAACATTTAATTAAAAATGATTTAGTCTTACCGTTTAAACTGGCAGTAAAGGACTGTTTAATTGTATTTTTATAGCATAAAGCCTTTAGATTTGAATAAATACAAATCTCTAAAAACTTAAATGAAATTCTGAAATGGCCAGGAATTGTTTTTTAGATATGAGTGGCCGCCCTGTGCTTCCTTAGAATCTAGATTTGCTGAGTTTCTAAGCTTTAGCCTCTTCCCCTAAGAATTAAATAAGTTACTAAGTAGTACTCTAATGCAGGGCGTCTACCCTACCTGGAAAATCTGGAATTTTCATATGCCCGGAAAAACCTGGAAATATCAGGGATTTTTTTTTAAAGTCCGGAAATTTTTTCGAAAGCGTGCCTAATTTTTGTCTCAAATTGCAATCCCCATTTGAATAACAACTATTTTTATTTTCTAAAAGTAGCTTTAAATTACTGTATTAAAAAATTTGGTTGAAAAATCTTTTTTTTTAATTAATTTTTTTTTAACTGAAAATTGAACTATTCTATTATTTTTTTTTTTGTAAATTAATCATTTTCAGTTGAAAATTCAAGTTTCTGGTTCAAAATTCATGTATTTTCTTGAAAATTTGTTCTCTAATGGTAAAAAATAATCTTCTTATTTGATAAATGATCTTTTTGCTTGAAAATTCAACAGTTTGTTTGTAGTTTTTTCTCTCCCTTGACCGAAAAATCTTTCTTCATTAAAAATTCAACTCGTGATGAAAAGACGTCCTTTTTATTGAATCTGTTTTTTTTTTAATTTAAAATCTTTTTTATATTGTAATATCAATTACTATATTTTTTTGTGAATTCATTTTTTTTAAATAAAAATTTGATTACTTGGCTGAAAGTTAAACTATTCTATTAAGTATTAATTTTTTGGTTGAAGATTCATCATTTGAATTGAAAATTCATCTTTCTGGTTGAAAATGTATATATTTTAAGTGAATGTTCCATAATTTTAGTTTAAAATTGATCTCTGTGGTTGAATATCAATTTTCGAACAAAAAATTTCACTATTCAATTTTAGTTTGAAAAATTATCTTTTTTAGTGGAAATTGCGTATTTTTTTATAGAAATTAAACTTATTGCCTGAAAATTCCTCTTTTTGGTTGAAAATTCAATAATTCTAGATAAATATTGAACATTTCAATTGTAATTTTACTTATTATTTAAAATTAAACTATTCTAGATTAATATTAATTATTTTAGTCAAAACTTTATAACTTTATTTGAAAATGCAAGAATTTTGTTTTAATTTGTTATTTTAAAACTAAAAACTGTAAATTTGGATGAAAAAGTATCGTTTTTAGTTGAAACTTCGTCTTTTTTGGTAGAAAATAATCTTCTTTGTTGAAAATTAATCGTTTTTATTTAATATTCAACTATTCCAGTTGAAGATTTATTATTTTAACTGGAAATGTAACTTCCAATTGAATATTTAATCATTTTATTTAAAAATTGATCTTTTTGGTTGAAAACGTATCTTTTTTGGTTGAAAATTAATCTTTTTGTTTCAGTATTCAACTATTTCAGTTTAACGCTCATCATTTTATTTGAAAATAGATCTTTTTAGTTCAAATTCAACTTTTTTTTAATTCATCTTATTTGTTAAAAAATCTTTTTTTTTACAGAAAATTAATCTAGTTGTTTAAAAATGAATCTTAGTGTTCGAAAACTAATCTTTTTCATTGAAAAGTCAAGTATTCCAATTAAATATTTATCATTTTAGCTGAAAATTAATTTTTATGGTTGAAAGTTAAACTCTTTTGTCAAAAATTCATCTTTTTGTTTTAAAATTAATGTGTTCCAGTTGAATATTTATTATTTTAGTTAAAAATCCATCAATTTAGTTTAAATTTTTTGTTTGGAAAATTAATTTTTATGACTGCAAATTTAACTATTTCATTTTTTTGTTGAGAACTGATATTTCAGTTATGTTGAAAATGCATGTAATTCGTTGAAAAATCTTGTTTTTTTGTAGAAAATTAATCTTATTGTTTAAAAATCATTTTTTTGTTAAAAGTTAAACTATTTTGTCAAGAATTCATCTTTTTATTTTAAAATTAATGTGTTCCAGGTGAATATAAATTATTTTAGTTAAAAATTCGTCGCTTTATTTAAAAAAAAATTTTGTCTTGAAAATCAATTTTTTTAACTGTAAATTTAACCATGTGATTTTTTGTTGAAACACTCATATTTTTCTGTTCAAAATTCAATTATTTGATTGAAAAATGATCTTTTTTAGTTGAAAATTCAATTTTTTTGTTGAGATTTCATATATTTATTTGAAAAGTGACTGAACATTAAATTTTTTAACTGAAAATATAACTATTCAATTTTTGGGTGAATATGTATCTTTTTTTAGTTCAAAATCCATTTATTTTATTGATAATTCGTCTTTTTGGTAGAAAAAAGTCTTCTAAGTTAAGAATTGATAATTTTAGCTGAAATGCAACTGTTTGGTTGAAAAATTTGCCTTTTTTCGTAGATAATTTAAACTTTTTTTTGAAAATTCATGTAATTTGCCAAAAAAATCGTTGTTGTTTGGTAGAAAATTAATCTTCTTGTTTGAAAATTAATTTTTCTTTTATTGAAAATTTAAGAATTCCAATTAAATGTTCTTAATTTTAGCTGAAAATTAATTTTTTTGGTTGAAAGTTAAACTCTTTGGTCAAAAATTCATCTTTTTGTTTTAAAATTAATCTCTTCCAGTTGTGAATAGTTATTATTTTAGTTAAAAATTTGTCACTGGTTTAAAATTTGTTTTTGTTTTGTGTGGAAAATTAATGCTTCTAACCTATTTCATTTTTTTTTTTGAAAGCTGATATTTTGCAGTTGAAAATTCAATAATTCGGTTGAAAATTGATCTTTTTTCAGTTCAAAATTAAACTATTTGCTTGAGATTTCATATATTTGGTTGAAAAGTCATCATTTTGATTGAAAATGCAACCATCTTGTTGAAAATTTAATTATTTTACCTGGAAACTCAGGAATTTAATAGAGACCTATGAAAAATTATAACCCGGAGAAAACGGAGATATGTGGAGAGAGAGAAAAAGCTAAAATTGTCAGGATACCCCGCCCCGCCCCCCTTCAGGATTTGAGTAGACACCCTGTAATGTCGTTGAATTTTCGAAATTCTGACTCGAATTTCTTAGTTACAGACAAAGAGGAGGCAACGTGAATCGAAATTATCGCAACTTTGATGATCGTCGTATGCGTGGCGGCCGAGACATGAACAATCGGAATTACAACAACTTTAATCGGCCCCAGCAGGGCAGAATGAATCAGGGTATGAATTATGAGTATCGGCGTCGTGGCGCCTATCAGCAGCGAAATAATGAGCCTTTTGTCCGAGACCGTTACACGCAGAGGCAACGATTTGATAAAGAGCGACCGGCTCAGGATTACAATAATTCGTCGTACAAGGCGGAGGAATCGAGGCAATATGAGACATCGTCGCGAGCAGATCATCATCATTCGCACGCGATTGAATCGAGAGACAAGCCGAAGGCGGTGACGAGTCTCGAGGAGTCGTCGTCGTCGCGTCCCTCCGAGGAGACACTGCAAAAGAAGAAAAGATCGCGCTCCTCGTCGTCCTCGTCGAGTTCGAGCACGGAGAGTAGCAGCGACAGCGAGGAGTCGAGCTCGAGTGAGTCGAGCTCGAGTTCCGAGGACGAGAAGAAGCGCAAGAAGCGGAAGAAGATGGCGAAGAAGCTGAAGAAGGCGGAGAAGAAGCGCAAGAAGAAGAAGCTGAAGAAGAAGCTGAAAAAGATGAAGACGAAGAAGGAGAAGCCGGTGAAGGATAAGAAAAAGGTGGGGAAATTGCTTGAGGATGGGACAACCGCTGTTGTCGAGCAGCCGGTTGTTGCTGAGAAAGCAAAGGCCATGGCACCAATGACCAAAGAGCAGTGGGAGAAAAAGCAGAGTGTTGTGCGCAAGGTCTATGACAAGGAAACTGGACGGCAAAGGTTAGTTTGCTGATATTTTCATTACGGGTTCATACAATTAAAATTTTCTCACCGCCCCCGCCCCCTCCTTCTATTACTGTACGTAATTTTTAGTTTCCAGAAATGTTTTGCTAGTTATTGTTGCTACTAGAATTATGCAGGATCTCCGAGAACTTCTTTTTCATAATCGTTGATCATTAATATTCAAAGAGCAGCATTTTAATCTTGTAATTCTTTCAATATAGAATCTTTTTCAAACGGAATAATATAGTATTTCAGTTAAACAATCAAAATTTTATAATTTATTTATTTAAATACAAGAAATATGTCTTTTTTCTACCAAAAGATGGTGTTTTAACCAAAATACATGAATGTGCAAACGAAAAAGATAAATTCCGAACAAAAAAGTTTCACAGCTTATTGGGTATGGTTGTCCACCATTTCGCCACCTGGTGTCGAAAAATGGAACTAGAAAGAGTAGGTACAATTTTAAGGATGTATTTTAATTTTTGCATAAAAGTGTTTTTACGATTGTTTTGTGAAGTTTAACAGAATTAGGATGTCCTTTAAACCTGGAATTCTGAACCTTCAATTTTAATTTTTGTTTTTGTTTTTCTTTCTTTTAAAACGGTAATTTTATCGAAATGCGAAGAGTCATTTAAATCTTTTAGCCTATTATGAAAGAGACATCTCGTTAAGAAAAAATCTTGCTGCTAAAAATTTTTTAATTCTTCAACATATAATTTGCCTTTTGTTTATTTCAGAATTAATAAAGATATTTCAGGGCACTTTTTGTTGAGGTGTTCAACTTAGTAATTATGAAAATTAGTAGTTTAAAATTTCGATGTTAATTCAGTTTCAGAATTAGAATAAGCCATGGCCATATAACTGATTTTTCGAGGGGTTGACCACTTGGTTTTTGAATGTACAACAGATTTCAAAACTTTGCAAAATATTTCTAAATATTTCAAAATATTTTAAATAGCTTTAACATTCCATAAAGATTTCACGGATGTTAATGATTTAAAAAAGGGGGGCACGCCAGATTTCAATAAAGATTTCATAGCAATTTCACAAACATTTTAAAACGTTAAAGATATCAAGGATTTAAAAGATTTGAAAAAGAATACAGTACACCAGATTTCAAAGATTTCAAAAATTTGAAACGATTTTAAGAGATTTAAAAATATTTTAGAAGATTTCCAAATATTTTAAATAATTCAATGACTTCAACGCATACAAAAGATTTGTAATAATTAAATAATTTTAAAGGTTTCAAAACAGTTCAAAGATTTTAAATAACTTCAAAATCGTTTAGGAGATGTCAAAAGATTTCACAAAAGTTTAAAAGATTTCATAAAACATTCATAAAGATTTCAAAACAATGCGACAATTTCAAAAATTTCAACAAGGGCACAGTACACCAGATTTCAAAGTATTCAAAACATTAAAATTTTTTTTATGATTTCCAAGAGGTTTCAACAAATTTCAGAAGATTTTAAAAGATTTTATTAATTTCAAACGAACAGAAAAGACTTCACGAACAAAGATTAAAGAAACATTTCAAAGATTTAAAAACATTTCACAACGTTTTCGTAGATTTCAAAGCTTTCTCAAGGACTTAAAAGATTTCAAAAAGGGGTACAGTAAAACAGATTTCAAAGATTTAAAAACATTTAAAATATTTTAAACGATATCAAAATTTTGTATAAGATTTTAAAAGATTTAACAACGAAAAAAAAATATTTCAAAGACATTACAAAGATTAAAAAATATTCCTAAAGATTTCAGAAAGACGACTCATGTTCGCAAAAAATTAAGAATTTGTTTATTTACGATTCGGCTTTCTTTAGAAATTTTTGGTCAATAAAAAATGAAATAGCTCATTTTTACATGCATGACAAACGTTTATTTTATTATTTGATGTAAAAAAGGAAACATGGATAAGTTTAATTTCTTAACCTGGAAAACCTGGAAAAGACTTTGAATTTTGTTCCTAAGAATCGCTAAACACCTTGAAAATGATTCAACACTAAAAAAAAATTGTTTTAGATAGAATTTAAATCTTATAGAGTTAAAAAAAAACATTTTTGTAAAAAAAAATTTTAACATACAAAAAAAAAATTATTTCCCTATTTTATGTAAGTTTCAATGCATTGTAAGCTTAAATATTAATTAATGTATGTATAGTAAATATTTTATGTATATATTAATACAAAATTACTTTTAGTTCATTTTTGCTTCAAAATAAGTCCATTTAAGTTTATGATCTGTTGAAAATCACAATAAAGAGAACAATAATTGTTTGTTTTTTTGTGTAGAATTTCGCGAATTTCAATGATTTAAGGGCATGTGACAAAGCTAAATACCTATATTACCGACGTCAGTTTTTCAGTTCACTGAATGTTTTTTTGAACCTAAGAACTTTTTTTGTAAATAAAATATCGAGCTGAAACTTTGAGAAATGTATTAGAGTGCAATAAAGTACGTTTAGCTGCATTTTGGTAGGAACTTCACTGAAAATTATTTCATCTTTTTTCTGAACCTCAACATTTTTTGAACGTTCGAACTTTTTTTATACATAAAATATCGGTCTCAAACTTTGAGAAATGCAAGAGCCGAAAGAAAACTAAGTTAAAGTACAAAGGTTAATAATAAAAGATGTAAAAAAAAATATTTCAACAATCAATTCCAACGGCATCAGCCGGTAACGTTGTACACGAAAATATGAAACCTGGCGGCCACTAGACGAGGCTCTAGAGAGTTCGTATTTTCGCGTACAACGTTACCGGGTGATGCCGTTGGAATTGATTGTTGAAATTTTTTTTTTTACATCTTTTATTATTAAACTTTGTACTTTAACGTAGTTTTCTTTCGGTTCTTGCATTTCTCAAA
>NC_046661.1:79111824-79122377 GCF_010883055.1 Belonocnema kinseyi | reverse complement strand
ATTTTATTTACAAAAAAAGTTCTTAAGTTCAAAAGAACATTCAGTGAATTGAAAAACTGTGATCGGTAATATAGGTATTTAGCTGTGTCACATGCCCTTAAGATTAAAATAAAATGTCAGAAATAGGACAAGTACAAAACGTTAACAATAACAAATATTTTACGAATACAATTCTAAAAATTCGATCATTCAAAATTCGAATGAATTAAAACTGTATTATTTCTAATTAATACCTTTTCAAATTGAAAAATTTCAGACTGAAATTTTGTTTAAATGGACAATTTTATTAGAAAGGAGTTGAAATTGTATAATTTCTAATTCAAAGCGTTTAAAATTGAACAATCTCATTTTATGTTGAAGAATCTCGAATCTGAATTCGCAACAGCTTTCTTCTAAAGATTATCCTTCTAATTATAAGTTTTATTATTCGGTTGAAAATTTAATAATTTTCTTAAAAATATATCTATTTTTGTTACAAATCGTTTACAGTTCTTATTTTGGTCATTTAGTGTTAAAAAGTGAACTGAAATCTTCTTCGGAATTTTTTCTTGAATAAAACTGTGACTTCTCGGTTGAAAATTCAACTGTTTTTTTTTAAGCTTGTATTTTTTATTTAAAAATTCACATCCTTTGGCAAACATTTTATTTTTATTGAAAAAAAATTCAACTGTATTTTTGAAAATTAAACATTTTTGTTAAGAAAGTCATAATTTTTTGTTTAAAATTCTACTGTATAAATATAATATTTGGGTGTTGAAAAAAGAACTGAAATATTTTCTGGATGAAAATTCAACTATTTTTTTAAAATTTGTTTTTATTTTATTAAAAATTCATCTGTTTTAAGAAAAATTTCTTCTTTTTTTTGATAAAAATGCAACTGTTTAGTAGAGAATTCAAATATTTTGTTAAAAATTCGTCCTTTTTGGTCGAAAAAAGAAGTTTATTTTTTCATTTAAAAAATCAATTTTTGATCTTGCAGAATCAACTGGAATCTTTTTTGGATGTAAGATCAAATGGAAAATTCATTTGTTTTCATAGAAACTTATTTCTTTTTTTAAATTTCATATTCTGATCTTGAGAACTCGACTGAAATCTCGTTCAAAAGAAAATTCAACTATTTTTTTGAAAATTTATCTTTTTGATTTAAACTTGATATGTTTTAGAATAAACTTAATTTTTCTAAATTAAAGTGTAACTGTCTGGTTAAAAATCATTCTTCTTTGCTTGAGTATTTAATTAATTTGTTTGAATGATTTGGTTGAATAAAATTGTTAACAATTTTTTTTGCTAAAGATTTATATTTTTAGTTGAAAATTCATCTTTTCGGTTGAGAGTTTAATTATTTTGTTGAAATTTAATATTTTTTTAATTGAAAATTCAACTACTTGGGTAGAAATTGAAATACATTGTTAAATATTTATTTTTTTTCATTGAAATTGTATTTTCTTTTCTTTGGTTGAAAATTTAATTGTTTAGTGGAATATACTGTTTTTTTGGTATAAAATTCATTTTTCAACAAAAAATGTAACTTTCATTTTTTTAAGATTGATCTTATTTAATTGAAAATTCGCATTTTTTGGTAGAAAAAATAGTTTCTCAGTTTGAAATTTCATTCTTTTTTGATTGAAATATAAACTATAACACTTTTTTGTTGCGAATTGGTCTTTTTAGGTTGAATATTCAACTAGTATGTTAATAATTCAATTATTTTGCCAAAAACGCTTTTGTATCATGGAAAAGGCTAGTTTTTTAATGAATTAATAAATTTAAAAATTTTAAATTTGTATATGAAATACTGTTTTATTCCGTTTATAAAATATTCTATGTTAAAAGTATTGCAAGATTAAAATGCTAATATTTGAATAATAACGATTTGAAATGAAAAATTATTCATATTTTATTTTAGAAGGTTATTTTAAAGTTTTGAAGATTTTAAAATATGTAGAAAAAGAATCTAAAAGATTTTAAGCAAATTTTTTTGGATTACATTTTTTTTTATTTGTAGAAGTTTCAGTAGTTTTGAAAAGAATCGAAAATAATTAAAATCTTGAGAAGATTCCGAAAATTTTAAAACGATATGTACATTTTTGATGATTTAGAATAAAAAATAAGATGCCTTTTAAGAATTTGTAAAGGTTTGAGGAGAACAATAAAATTGTCTCAAGATTCCTGTTAACATTTTTAATGACTTCTTTATTTTTAAAAAGGGATTATAAAAGAAAATTTAATCAAAACTACAAAAATTCTATTATGCTTAATAAATATTGTTAACTGTTCAAACAATTCCAAGTTAATTTTAAACGTGTGAAAAATTAACTCTAGGATAATGTTTCAAAAGATTTCAAAGTACTTAAAAAAAAATCGAAAAATATTCTGGGAGTTTTGAAGGCAAATTTTGTTGTCTTTGAAAATGTTTAAGAAAAATTTGAAAAATTTTAAAAGACATTTAGAGCGTTCAGATATATTGAAAAGATTTTTTTAAAATGTTTAATTTGATAATTATAAAAATTTGGAGAAAAATGTAGATTTTTTACAATTTTGTAATAAAAGAAGCTTTTTATGGATTTGAAAATGTTTTTAGAAAATCAAACTATATTCTCTACATTATTAGGAATAAACGTTGTTAAAAATGATTTATAAAATCGAGCAAAATATTTTATTGTTAATTATAACTGATTTTTTAAAAGAACTTGAGGTGAACTTTTAAAATAAATATTTTACAAATTCCATTGTTTATTTAACAGTAGTTTTTACAGTTTAACGTTTTTCTCTCACTTTAGGTGAAAGTTGCAATTATTATTCAATCAAATGATGTAGGACTTATTTTATTCCTGAAAAGATTCTCCGCAAATTTCATCGATACGTTTTTAGATAAAAAATTTTATTTGGGGATCATAAAATCGTTATTTTTGTAAACAATAGGTTTTCATAAATAAATTTGTTCAAATCAAAACTACCAATAAGATTTGCAGAATTGAAACTTTTACCTACAGAGAAAAAGGAAAACATTCAACTCTAAATTGTTATTGTCAAATAGAGAAACCCCGAAATATTTTTTTAAAAAGTTCACCTCGAGTTCTTTTCCAAAATTAATTATATATTAACATTAGCATATTTTCCTCCATTTTATAAATCACTTTTAACAAGTTTCATTTTTTGAACTTGAACTAACATATGATAATAATAAATAATAATAACTAAGGAAACACATTGTGTTAATTAAAACACATAATTTGTGTATTAAAATATTTGAAAATCCGAAATGAATTTAAGTTAATAAATAGAATAAATATTATGTCATACATATTTTATAATATAATACAAAATATTATAAAATTTGGACTATTTTCTTTTCGGATATTTAAAAGTTACAAAAATAATTATATATCTAATTTGATTGCGCATGAATAATGATTTGTTGTGGTTAGTAGAAATACATTGGGATTTACGTCTAAAAGCAGTGAATTTTACGATTTTCGCTCATTATTTTTTATTTAGAAGGTGATAAAAAATCTTAAGGATTATTATCTTTTACCCAGGAATATCAGAAAATTATTTTTATTTGAAACATTTTTTTTATCACTTTTTGCTTCGCAATATTTAAATTCCAGGCCAAATAACTGCCAACTGCATAACATAATACTTGAATTTACAAAAGAAAAATATAAATTCCCAATAGAGAAGTTTCATTGCTTATATTGAAATAAAAAAGGATGCAATTTTTTATAAACTTTCTCTAAAAAAATTGAGTTTTCAAACAAAAAATATGACTTAAGAAAAATAATAATTTTCCATGAAATTAATGCATTTTTACCCCAAAAAAATGAGACTTCAAACCATCAATTTCTTCTTTTTTTTGTATTAAACAAGAGAATTTTCAACTAAAAAAGATCATTCTTAAAAAAATGGAGAAGTTACCTTTTCAGTTAAAAATTTAATTTTAAACAACAAAAGGCTTTTCCATTAGAGTTATATTTTTAATCAAAGAGATGAATTTTTAACTAAAAGTATAAATATTTAGCAAAAAAAAAACATAAAACTTCTACTAAAACAGATGAATTTAAAAAAAAAGATGAAATTTCTCCTGAAACAGCTGAATTCTCATGGAATTTTTTTTCAAATAGTTGAATTTTTATCTAATAAAGGTTCCAGTTGACTATTCAAGACAAAAAGATGAATTTTGTCAACCAAAAAGGATGATTTTTTAACGAAATAGTTGAATTTTCAACCAAAAATTTGCATTTTTATCCAAGACTCATGAAATTTCTCACTTTCCAACACCAAAATAAGAATTGTAAGCAATAAGTAAATTTTATGTTAAATAGTCGAACTTCTAACCAAAATGTCTGACATTTTAACAAGATTTTAGAATTTTTAACCAAACAGTTTTTGAACCAAAATTAGAATAGGCAACATTTTAGAAAAATAAGTGTTTAATAAAAAAAAAATAATTTTCAATAAAATAGTTTGTTTTTTCATGAAAAAAAAAAGATTGTTTAACTAGAAATAGAATAATTAAAATTTCCATTAAAACAAGAAATTTTTAATCAAAAGAATGAATTTTCACCAAAATAATTCAATTTTAAACCCAAAAGATGAATTTTTTCCAAACAAGATACGGTTTTAATAAAAAATATAAATTTTTAACTAAAAAAGATTAATTTACTAACAAAAAACTAAAATATTTCTATTTGCAGTTAGAAAAGTAAATTGAAAAAAAGATTTTTCTGCAAAATTAATTAATTTTCAACTTGAAATATAAATTTTCATGCAAAATTGGAATAGTTACAGCTTCAGTTAAAAAAAATTTCAACTAAAAAGAAACGAATTTTCAGCAAAAGAAATTAATTATCAATCACAGTGATGCATTTTCAACCCAAAATATAAATTTTTGACCAAATAGTGGAATTTTCAACATAAAAGATGAACTGTTACCAATAGTTAAATTTTCCACCAAAATGATCAATTTTAATCCAAAATTATAATAGTTAAAATTGTAGAAAAATAAATGTTCAAACAAAAAAAAAAGAATTTTTAACAAAGGAGTTTTTTAAAATCTAAACAAATGATTTTTTAAACCAAAAATAGAATAATTAGATTTTCAGTTAAAATAATCAATTTTCAGAAAAAAAATGAATTCTTAACAAAATATTTAACAAAAGGATCGGGAATCTTCTGAGGCCGGGAAAAAACGGGAATTTATTTCTTGACTGGGAATTTTTCGATTTCAACATTTTTAAAAATAATTCGCTGAATTTAAACATTTTTCAATTATATAATTCAGTTTAAAATGCGTTATTAAAAAGGATTTTACTTTAAAAATTCTTCATTTTGGATTTTTATTTTGAAGAGTATATTTTTAATTTAAAGAATTTTAAAGTGCAGTCTTGAAGAATCACACAAATAAAAATTAAAAGCGTTTTTGGTTGTAAAATTTTGATAAAAAACCACCATTATATCAACCGTAAATATAAATAAATGATTGAATAATTTTTTTAATGGATCTGTACTTTAAGTATTTAAAACTAAACAATAATTTATTTGATAAAACGATTCTAAATTCGTTCAAAGTTTAAGAATTTCCTGCTTGTACTGTTCAAATTCGAAAGTCTTAGTCATTAAAAAATGTCAAGGTGCAATTGAAACTTTTAAAACTATTTTAAACTTAAAAATAACTTAATAATAATATATTCGTAATGAAAGGCTTTTATTCAATAAAAATATTGTTTCAGTCTAAATGATTCGTTTTGAATTGTTAAAATTTCGAATAGCTTTTAAACTTTTAACGTTCAATTTTTATTGTTCTATTTAAAAAATGTTTAATTTTTATGTAAAAATAATACTTAAATACTTATTATTTGTAGCAAAACATTGAGTAATTTTAAGAGATATTTAGAAGTTTTGAAAAGATTCCAAATTAATTTGAAGCTTGAAATAATATCAAGTAATTTAAACCTAGTGCGTGGAAAATTTTTTCAGAACTTCTAAACATATTTTAAAATGAATATAATTTTTCCTACAATATTAAAATATTTTTAAATATTCTGTTATAATAATTTTTTAAAATGAAAAATCATTTAACAATCTTCCTAGGAGTATTAAGAAAATGTTTTTATTCGTTTGAAGCCTTTCACAATTCTTAAACAGCTTCTAAATTTTTGGTTTGAAACCTGCAAAAATGTACATTTTGTTTTAAATTAGGTTGTGGATATTTGCACGGAAATTTCGCAGGATTTTCTAGAAGTTGCAGGACAAATTCAATTAATTTTAAAAGTTATTTAGAAGTTCTAAAAAATGTTCCAAAAAAGCTTAAAGCAACGTTTAGATTTCTCCGGATTTTGAAATAAAATTTTAAAGCCTTTCAAGGATGTAAAAATAATAATTTAACTTCTAATTTAAGAACTTTTAGGTTAAAAAAATGTTTAATTTTTAATGTTTCTAGTCTAAAGTAATTTAATAATATAATTTTGAAAAATTTTGAAGTTCATTGATTGATTCTTTAGTTTGTTGTTTATTTTTTATTACTTTAAATGGAAAAATTTTTAGAATAGAGTTCGGTTTTTAAAATTTTATTGACCGGGAAAATATTTGCGAACCGGGAAATGGCCGGGAATTTTTTTTCTCGATTAAAACGGTCATCCTGATTTAACCAAATTTAATTTGTAAGTCAACTTCTTAAATTTTTTAATGAATTTATTGAATGAAAATATATTCTTCAAATCTGACATGAAATTTTCAACACTCTAAAGGCTGTTTGATACCAATTTCTTTAAGTTTGTATGCTTATTTAAAATTATTAAAATTTGAAGAATCTAATTTTTTCAATTAAATTGAAAAATGTAATAGGAAAATTATAAAAATTACTCGTAAATTAAAATTTAAACAGTGGAATTGTAGATTATCTCGTGTCACGATTACAATTAGAAAATTGTACTATTGATAATTTGAATGATTGATATTGTTACATTATTCCAGGTTTAAATTCATAAAAATGTTTCTTTTTTAAAACATTTGATTAGAAATTTTCAATTTTATAAATTATCGTACTTTGTGTGCTATAATTTTTAATATTTAAATGTTAAAGGTTTTCTGTGGAAAACTTTTATTTTCAGCTTTTTTAAAATAACGTCCTATAATTTTAATTTGACAATTTAAAGTTATTCAATATTGAAAAAAATCTCGAAATGATATCATTCAGTTTAGAATGCGTAATTAAAAAATATTTCAGATTTTTCATAAAAAAAAAACATTTTTAGTTGATCAACTGTGGATATAAATTAATGATTTAAAAAATTGGATTGCACTTACAAATTTTTTTATTGAATAATAATTAATTTTACAAGACGATTTGGAATCAATTCACAATTTTAGAACTTCCAGATTTTAACGTTAAAAATTAAACTGTTTCAATTGGAAAGTCTTATTAGTTAAAGCCATTCCTTAAAAAAAGATTTAATTAGGAAAAAAATGACTTAATATTTAGAATTATCTGACTTTTTATTCAAAATCAGTAATTATAAATTAAATATTCTAAATTGAACAAAAACTAAACTTTAAACGTTACAATGTAGAGATATTTAGAAGTTAAAAAAAATACAAACCAAAATTTCGATGCAAATAGTCCACGGCCTAATTTGAAAATCAAATATAGATTTTGGCAGATTTCGAACAAAAAATTTAGAAGCTTTTTAAGAATTTCGAAAGGCTTTAGAAGAATAAAAAACATTTTATAGGAAAATTGAATCATTTTAAAAGATGTTTATAACTTCTGAAAAAGTAAATAGTTTAAAATTTGAAAAAAATGTAAAACGACACTTAAATCTTTTAAGATTTTGAAATACAATTTTTGACCATTTATAGGGATTTTAAACTATTTAAAATAAAAAAATTTAACTTTTAATTTAACAAGTGTTTAGTTCATTAAAAAAATCTCATCGTTCAATTTCTAATGTTTCTAGCTTAAAATTGCTTAAAATGATATAATTTTGTTGGTAGAAAATGATTTTTTTCTTGGAAAGTTAATCTCATTATTTACAAATTATTTTTGGTTAAAAATAATGGTATTCTAGTTAAATATCCATCATAAACTCCTTTGCTGCTAAGAATTTTTTTATTGGAGATTTATGATTTTAATTAAAAATTTATTTATTTTTTAAATGAGCTATTTTACTGAAAATTTGTTTTTTTTTTCTTTGGATGAAAAGGAATTTTTTTACCAAAAATTTGACTATTTTATTTTTGGTTGAAATGTTGTATTTTTTGTATGAAAATGCCACTATTGGGTTTATAGTTAATATTTTTAATTAAAAAGTAAACTATTTTTTTTCAACTCATGTGATTCCAGTTGAAGTTTTATCATTTCTGTTAGAAATTCATCAGTTCAGTTGATAGTTAATTTTTTCAAATGAAAATTCAAGCGTTCCATTTTGGTTGGAAAATTGACCTTTTCTGGTTCAAAATTTTACAATTTAGTTGTAAATTTTTATTTTTAATTTGAAAATGCATCTATTTGCTCGAAAATACACATATTTTGCTTAAAAAATCGACTGTTTTTTGGGTAGAAAATGATTTTTTTTCTTCGAAGTTAATCTCCTTGTTCAAAAAATCTTCTTTTTGTTTGAAAATTCAAGTATTTCAGTGAAATATTCATCATTTTGATTAAAAATTAATCTTTTAGGTTATAAATAAATTTACTTGGTTAAAACATAAACTCTTTTGTAGAAAATAATTTTTTAAAGAAAGATTTATCATTTTAATTAAAAATTTATCTCTTTATTTGAAAAATGAGCTATTTGATTGAAAACCTTTTTCTTTTTTCTTTGGATGAAAAGAATTTTTTTATTGAAAATCGAACTATTTTATTAAATTTTTTTTTGCTGAAAATAATGTTTTTCTTCAACCGAAAATAAAAATATTATTCCACTGGAATATTCCGTGATTTTAGTTGAAAATTCATTTTTTTAGTTTAATATTCATTTTTTAGCTGAAAATTTAATTATTCAATTTTTGTTTGAAAAATGACCTTTATTAGTTAAAAATTCGTCTTATTTGGTTGATATTTCAATCAAAAAAGGTAAGATTTCACTTTAAAAAAATTAATTTGAAAACCAAAAAGACGAATTTTCAATACATAAAATTTTTCAGTTTTTACAGGAAAAATGGATTGATGAACCTTCAAGTCAAAAGACAAATTTTCTGTTTAACTTTTAACCACATATTTGAATTTTTAATTTAATGCTCAGTTTTAAACAAAATAATAAAAATACAAAAATTAGTCTTCAACAAAAAAATAATTTCTTAACCAAACAGTTCTTTTTTAATCCAAAAAAGATTTCAATTGACTTTTCAACACAAAAATACTAATTTGAAACAAGTAAATTTTAAACGATATAGTTTGAATTTACAAAAAAGACCGTTTTATGTTCATCTAAAAAAAAAGAACTTTTTGACAAAATTGTTGAATTTTCAAGTTTCATTTTTATCCAAAAAAGATGCAATTTCTACTAAAATAGATTAATTTTTTAATTAAAGGACAAAATATAAATTTAAAAAAAGTAAATTTTCTACGTATTAGTTCAAATTTCAACAAAACGGTTGAATTTTCAACCACAAAGGTAGACTTTAGCAACAAAAAATTCAATTTCTACTAAAATGGATGAATTTTTAAATTAAAGACGAATTTTCAACAAAAAAAATAGTAGTTGAATTTTCATCCAAAAGAGATTAAGAAAATTAAGAAAATAGTTCAATGTTGAACCAAATAGTTGAATTTATTTTCCAACAAAGATGCAATTTCTACAAAACAGATAATTTTTCTAATTGAAAAGATAAATAAAAAAATAGTTTTCGTTTTTAATAAAAAAGTAAATTTTCTACGAAAATATATTTTTTTTACCCCAAAAATTGAACCAAAGTGAGGAATCTTCAAACGAAATAGGTGAATTGATAAATAAGATTAATTCTCAATTACACAGATTAATTTTATACAAATAAAAATACATTTTTTTAACAAAATACATGCATTTTAAACGAAATAGTTTAATTTTTAATTAAAGAAGACAAATTTTAACTGAAAAAAGAATAACTTTCAATCGAAAATGGTATAGTAACATTTTTAGTTAAAAACATTAATTTTAAACCGAACATAAGAGTTTTTAGTTAAAACAATGCATTTTTAACTGAAATAGTTGAATTTTCAAACAAAATAAATAATTTTCTGTAAAAAGTAAACTGTAAACCAACACTTAAATGATGAAATTTCAAGATATAAAAATGAATTTTTAACCAAAGAGATGGATTTTCAGCTACAACTATGGAAAATTTAATTGGAATACGTGAAAATTTCAGTAAAAAAATTACTTAAAAAAAAATAACTTAAAAAAAAATAGTTACATTTTCAAACCAAATAATGAATTTTCAAATAAAATTGTAAATATTTAAGTGGAATAATTGAGTTCTTCTTTATTCATAATGTGTCCCCTAAGGGTTTACATGACTTCCATTCCTTACAATCTTTCCGTTTACATCTATATATTTTTTACAATCTTATCCTT
>NC_046661.1:79099113-79111724 GCF_010883055.1 Belonocnema kinseyi | reverse complement strand
AGTACCATTACCTCCCCTCTTCTCACTTCCCTTCCTATATTTCGCATTTCCTCTATCTCTACCTTAGCATCAATCCTTTTTAGTACTTCGTCCACCCCATCCCTTTGAAATTAATTTCTACCGAAAAGGACGGATTTTAAACTAAAAAATATAATTTTCGAACCAAAAATTGATTAAATAAATTTTTTAGTCAAAAAATTAATATTCAGCGAAAGGAATTAATTCTTAAGTAAAATTATTAAATATTCAACTGGAATAATAGTTACATTTTCAGTTAAAAAAAATTCAAAACAAAAAACACCGAAAGAAAATCCAAGTTTACAATGAAAGAAATTAATTTTTAATTAAAACGATGAATCTTAAACAAAAAGCATTAATTTTTAACAAACTGGTTTAACTTACAACCAAGTAAATTTATTTCTAGCCTAAAAGAAGAATTTACAACTAAAATTATGAATATTTAATTGGAATACATACATTTTTAATTGAAAAACAAGAATTTTTAGACAGGAAGATTAACTTTGTGAGAAAAAGGTCATTATGAAAAAATAAATTTTTAAGAAAATACGTGTTTTTAACACAATAGTTGAATTTTCTATTAAAAAAGACCAATTTTTTCAAATTAATTACTTTTCAACCAAACTGATGTATTTTAAACTAAAATGGTGAATCTTCAACTGGGATAGTTGAATTTTCAATCAAAAAGGTGAATTTGAAACGATAAGATTAATTTTCCATAAAAAGACCAATTTTTCACAAAGTGCATGCATTTTCAAACAAATAGTTGAATTTTTAATTTAAAAGTGTCATTTTCCAGTCAAATAGTTTAAATTTCATTAAATAATTTGTATGGTAAAAAAGCATGCAAAAGTTTTACAATTAAAAGAAAAAACTTTCAAACTACCTTTCTTTTTGGCTCATTAATTTTTAATAAAATTTTAATAATTAAATTTTAACTTTGAACTAAGTAGTTATAATTTTAAATAAATACACTTACATACAGAAATTATTTAAATAATGTAAAGTAGAATTTTACTGCAATCAATGTGAATTTATTTTTGGTTTTTAAAATAATTAGTTGAATTATCTTTTTCAATTATGCTATTATTCAGTTTACAATCCTTAATACAAAAATCTTTTACTTGCAAAATTTTCCAATAAAAATTTTTATTTTTAAGCTTACATTTTTCATTTAAAGAATTTAAAAATGCAGTCTTGAAGACCTAAAACAATTGAAAATTAAAAGCGTTTGAAGTCGAACATTTTGGATTAAAACATTTTTATTTTATGTGTAAATAACAATTGAACACTTATTCTTTGTAGAAAAAATTTGAGTAATTTTAGGAGATATTTAGAGGTTTTGAAAAGATTCAAAGTTAGCATGCAAATTAAAAAAATTTTCTTTAAAATTTTCCAGATTCTTTTCTGACAATTTTGTAAATTTTTTAAAACCTTTTTAAATACTCTCTAACATGATTTTTCAAAATGAAAAATGATTTTCAATTTTCCTAGGCATCCGAAGAATGTTTTTAATCTTTTGAACCCTTTCATAATTCTTGAAAAGTGTCTAAATTTTTTGTTTACAATCTGTAAAGAAATCGATATTTTATTTTAAATTAGGCTATCAATTCAAGGGTAAAATCAATTAGAAATTGTGGGAAAATTTCAACAGTAAATTCAATAATAATTTTTAATTTGAAAAAATATATTGGTTTAAAAAAAATGAAAAGCATTAAAAATGACAACGTGGATTGATATTTTTGAAATTAATGTTAAAATTTGAGGTCTATAGTTTGTAAAAGTTAAAAATTGTAAATTACGCAGCTTTAAATTTAGATTTTTAAGTTTTGAATTTAATTTTTGAGTATTTGAATACAAAATTTTTGAATTAAAGTACTTTGAAACTTCAATTTTAAAAGTTCAAAATTCAACAGTTGTTCCACTTTGAGTGCTTTAATTTGTATTTTATTTTTTATTATTTCAGATAGCCAAATTTTTAGCTTTAGTTTTAATTTTTTAATTTTATTGAGCGCGAAAAAATTTTGGGAACGGGGAATTTATTTCTTCAAATAAAACGACCACCCTCAAAAAACCCGGAATTGTTAGGGATTTTTTTCTAGAATTTAGGTTGGCCGTTTTAATCGAAGAATAAAATTCCCCGTCATTTCCCGGTTCGAAAACATTTTTTACGGCCAATAAAATAAAAAAATTTGAACTCTAAAAAGTCAAATATTTTTCCGTTTGAAGTAATAAAAACAAATTAAAGCACTGAAAGTAGAACTCTTAAATTTTAAATTCTTTAAAAAGGAAGTTTAAAAGTTTTTAAATTAAATTTTATTTATTCAAATACTCAATAGTGAAATGCCGATAAACAGCAAAATTTGCATTTTTTATAAATTATAGAGTTCGGTGATTCAAATTCAGTACGAAAAATTGAAATCCACGTTATCATTTTCACTGTTCTTCTAAATTAAACAATCAATATATGAACTTTAAAAATATCAACATTATATTATTTTAAGCAATTTTAAGCTAGAAAAATTAAAAAATTAAAAGATTTTTAACTTAACACTTTTTACATTACAAGTTAAATTATTTTCAAATTTACAATTATTTTTTTATTTTCTTGAGAAATTCTAAATATCTTTTATAATTAATCGAATTTTCCTACAATTTCGCGAATATCCTGCTTTATTATGCGTAGAAAAAGATTTAAGGCATTTTAAGTTTTGAAAATATTAAAAATTAATTTAAAATTTGAAATTATTTCAAATATTTTAATGTAAATTTTTGCAGATGTCAAATAAAAAATTTAAAAGCTTTTCAAGCATTGTTAAAGATTTAAAAGGAATTAAAACATTTTCTTAAGATTACTAGGAAAATAGAAAATGATTTTTCTTGTTGAAAAATTATTATAGGAGAATATTTTGAAAGATTTTAAAAAGTTTCCTAAAATTTTTAGAAAATCCTGGAAATTTAAAAAAATTACTTAAAAATATTCCAGATTCTCTTTTGACAAATTTGGCAATCTTTCAAAAGCTTTTGAAATATTCTCTTAAAATAATTATTAAAAATGAAAACTTACTTTCAATTTTCCTAGGAAATTAAAGAGAATTTTTTTTTGTTCTTTTGAAGCCTTTCGCAATTCTTAAAAAGCTTCTGAATTTTGTCGATACACACACATCTTTTAAATTATTTAAAATAATTTCAAATTTTTTCTCCGTATAATAAGTGTTTAATTGCTATTTATACCACAACAATAAATAATTTCGCTTAAAAAATAAACATTATTCAAGTAGAAAAATTAAAACTGTAACGGTCAAAGTTTAGAAGCTCTTCTCTTCGATATTTGAACGATTCAAGGTTTTTTATGTCAAACAATTCAGTTTAAAATTTTTATTTTGTAATATTTGGTCTCAATTTACTTGTCTTAAATTAACAGTAAAATATTGCTAAATATTAAATGTCTTTTTTTTTCAATTTAAAAATTTCAAATTGAATGGATTAAAAATTAATATTTGAGGCTGAAGCAATATTTTAAAATTAATAATTTTTGTTATGACTAACACTATAGAATTAAAACAGTTTAAGTTCTAACGCTAAAATCTGGAAATTCTTAAATTTTGAACGGATTCAGAATCGTTTTGTCAAATCAATTATTGTTGAAATTCGTGAAATTAAAAATAAAAAATGTACGCTTAAAAATAAAAATCTAAAATGGACAATTTTGTGAGTAAAAGATTTTCGTATATAAGTGTATTCATTTAAAATTTCAACTACTTCGTTAAAAGTTAAAATCATGTATTAAAAATTAATTTTTTTAATGGAGATTGAACATTTTTTATTGAAAATTCATCTCCGGTTAAAAATGTAACTACTTTGTTGAAAATACATTTTTTTTAATTTAAAAATTAACTATTTCAGTTGAAAATTTTACTATTTTGCTAAAAATACGTTGTTTTTTTTTGCTTGCTAAAGAATTCAAGTTTTAAGAGAAAGTTCAAATGTTCTATTTTTTTCATTGTCTCTAAGGAGCCAAAAAGTAAGGCAGTTTGGAATTTTTTTTTTTAATTTACAATCTTTTTCATGCTTTTTTACCATTTAAATTTTTTCATAAGTAGATTTCTGTTTGATCTTGAATAACAATTTGTTTTAAAATAAAATTTTAACTATTTGGCTGAAAAATGGCATCTTTTTCTTAAAAATGCAACTATTTGTCTAAAAAAGTATGTACATTGTGGAAAATTAGCCTTTTTTATAGAAAATTATTCTTTTTTTATAGAAAATCAATCTTTATTGCTTAAAATTCCTGTTTCATAAAAGATTTAACTATCCCAGTAGAAGGTTTATTATTTTTCGTTTAAAATTGATCAGTTTGGCGGAAAATTCAACTGTTCAATTTTTAGTTGAAAATTGATATTTCCAAGTCCAAAATTCGACAATTTAAATGATTTTTTTTTTAAATAGAAAATTCAACTATATTGTTGAAAACATGCGTATTTTGTTAAAAGTCGATTTTTTCAGAGATAATAATTTTTTTCTTTGCCAGTTAATCTTCTTGTCTAAAAATTCTTCTTGTCGGTTGAAAACTCAAGTATGTCAGTTAAAATATTCATAATTTTAGTTTAAAATTCATCTTTTAGGTTGGAAATAAAATTTCTTGAGATTAAAAGTTGAACTCATTTGTTATTAAAAATTATTTTAACTTTTTATTTCAACTTTTTAATCATTTAAAATTATTTTTTAGTTGAAACTTTGTCTTTTTCTGTACAAATAAATGTTCTTGGTTCAAAATTTCTCATTTTGGTAAAAAATAATTACTTAATTTAAATATTTATCATTTTAGTTAAAAATTGATATTTCTGATTTGAAACTGTAACTATTTTTTTTAAAAGATAGATTTTTTGTGGAAAGTAATTTTTATAATTGAACTTATTGAAATTGAATAGTCCTTAGTTTTAAATGGAAATTTATCAATTCAATTGAGCATTAACTTTTTTTAACTTAAAATTTAATTATTTAGGTTTCGGTTGACAATTTCTCTTTTTTAGTACAATTAATTTTGTTTTTGAAAATTCAATTATTTCAGTTGAAGATTCATAATTTTAATTGAAAATTCAGCAGTGAGGTTGAAAATTGAACTATTTTCTCAAAAATCTGTAATTTTCTTGAAAATTAATTTTTTACACTAAAAGTTTAATTCTTCCATTTTTTATGAAAAAATTATATTTTTTAGTGGAAAATGGAGGTATTTGTTTAAAAATTCAATTTTTTCAATTTTTGGCGTTGTTGTGTTAAAGGATGTTTAGAATGAACGTCATGAATTTAAAAAAATGTTTTCTTTTGGCAGCGTCTTTCAAGTTGGGCAGCGTTTTCAAGACAGCATTTTGAAATTCTTGAAATTAAAAATGTACAATTAAAAATAAAAATCTAAAATGGAAAATTTTTAAAGTAAAAAATATTTAAAATTATGCATTGTAAACTGAATGATATGATAATTGAAAAAGATAAAAAGTTAACTAATTATTTTTTTAAACTTTGAAATTTTTTAAAAAAATTCCCTGTCCAAAAACATTCCCCGTTTTCCCCGAGAATTTGAAACGACACCCTCTAACGGTAGTAATTTTTTTTTGCTGTTGTTGCAGATTAATCAAGGGCGACGGCGAAGTTATTGAGGAGATAGTGAGCAGAGATCGCCACAAGGAAATTAATCGACAGGCGACAAGGGGCGACGGTGAATTTTTTCAGTCTCAGTTGAGAGTCAATCAGTGATATTTTAATAACCAGATTAATTTTTTTTAACGCCATTCTCTGTGCAGAATCGGATTAATACTAATGAAGAACCTATGTTTACTGTCCAAATTGTTATTTTATTATACAGTCCATCACATTACATTAAACGAACGCAACCGTTTTTACAATAAACTTGGCAAATTGGTGTTATTTGGTCTCATTGGAGTCTATCTAGGCGATCAAGTACCAATACTTTGAACGCGTATTTCAAAAATGAAAAAAAAAAAACAAAAAAGAAAGAAAAAAAATATATATAAAAAAAGATAAACAAGTAATGAAAACGTATTCAAGAAAAAATATAGAGAACGTATTGAAAAACTGGAATCAAACATTAAAATAGTCCAGTCTTTTATCGTTTCTAAAACTTAAAATTCTTTACAAGGCCAGTGCCAGATAGTGTGTTTTCTCTTTCTTTGGATTCATAATATTAAAAAAAATTTTTTTTATTACCTTTGAAATTATTTTTAAATCATGCCAAAATTTTGCACACTTTAAATGCTTTCCTTCAATGAAAAATTCGCTTTTTCGAACTTTTTTTTGTTCCAAAACCTTGCTACGAAATTTTATACATACCTTAAAATGAGAATATGTACAATAAATAGTTATTACCATACAATTTCGTTCACTTTAATTCTCTTTTAAAAAATGTAAATATATTTATAATCAAATTATTATAACTAATAATAAAAAAAAGAGTTTTTCATTGAAAGAAAGTATTGAAACTATTGATTTTTGCAAAAGTTGTGAAAGAAAATTTGAAGGGAGTTTAATATTTAAACATTTCAATAAATAAAATAAGAGAGAACAAATTGGGGGGGGGGGGGGGGGGGGTGCAGCCAGTGAGAACACAATTTTACTTTAGAATTTCACAATTTTACCATCAAGTAGGAGAATGATGAACCTTAAAAAAAAACACTATTTGGCACTCGTCTTGCTATCTTACTCTCTAAAATCTTCACTTAATCTCTTAATAATATGTACTTAATATTATGTACAGTTATATTACACATCAGCGTTCAAGTTGCAGATTGAAAATACAATTAAAAAGGGGGAATAATTGTATACACATTTTGGTTGCATGAATACTGAAAGGAGGTTGGTAAAAAAAAAGAAAAGAAAAAAAACTGAAAACTTTGTGACGAATGACGAATCAGTTTGGGGGGGGGGGGGGGTTAAAGTTAGAAGATTTGAATAAAGTGGGTGGTGTGACCGTCACGATAAATGGGATTGTCAGTGACGGGGGCGCGACATAAAGGACAGGAACGCTCCCGGTCCAG
The DNA here is from genome assembly GCF_010883055.1 of Belonocnema kinseyi. Lineage (NCBI taxonomy): Eukaryota > Metazoa > Arthropoda > Insecta > Hymenoptera > Cynipidae > Belonocnema > Belonocnema kinseyi. Next base: position 79,104,654 of record NC_046661.1, on the reverse strand, counting down.
CCAGGTAATCACGCATAGTTCGCAGAAAATATGTGTGCAGTGAAGTCTAACTGGTGTTGAGTATTCGTCGTGGCAAATAGCGCATATTCCACCAGATTCGACCAACTGATCCTTCGAAGCGTAAGAGCCAACACTCTGAAAGAAGGAGATTGATTAAAAACACTAGAAATAGAACAAATGAATAGATTTAGTGGATAAAAATGGCTTTAGTGATAGTGGATTCAAAACAGGTTATGGGCCCAGTTTACGTGTTAAAAAGTGTTTAAAAGTGAAAAAAAGAGATGAAAAAAATGATCAAATAAATTGATTCAGGTGATAGAAAATGTTGTTTTCAATTGAATAACAAAAGTTTATGGGCCCAGTTTCGTTAAAAGTTATTTAAAGTTTTAAAAAAAGTTAAAAAAAAATAAACGAACAAAATAAATAGATTCAGGGGATAAAAAACGGTTTTACTTTTAGTGGATTAACAACAGGTTATGGGCCCAGTTTCGTTAAAAGTGATTAAAAGTGAAAAAGGGGATTAAAAAAAAAATTTTTAAGGACCAAATAGATTGATTCAGGTGATAGAAAATGTTGCTGTTAGTGGATCAACAACAGGTTATGGTCCCAGTTTCGTTAAAAGTTATTGAAATTGATGAGTTATTAAAAACAGAAATAGACCAAATAACTAGATTCAGTGGATAAAAAATTATTTTAGTACAGATGGATTAACAAGATATTATGGCCCCAGTTTTGTTAAAAGTGATTTAAAATGAAAAGAAGATCACAAAAATAGTAAAAAAGAAAAGAAAAAGGGAATAAAAAAAACGGACATAATAAATAGATTCAAAGTATAAAACACGGTTACACTTTTAGTGGAATAAGAACAGGTTATTTGTCCAGTCTCGTTAAAAGTTAGTAAAAGTGAAAAGAAACTAAAAAAAAATCTATCAAATAAATAGATTCAGTGGATAAAAAATTATTTTATCGCAGGTGGATTAACAACAGATCATGGGCCCAGTTTCGTTAAAAGTGATTAAAAGTTAAAAAAAAGAGATTAAACCAATATAAACGAACAAAATAAATAGATTCAGTGGATAAAAAATTATTTAGTACAGGTGGATTAACAACAGGTTATGGGCCCAATTTTGGTCAAAGTTATTTGAAGTGAAAAAAATAAACTAAAAAATAGAAATAGGTTTAAAAGTCATATGCTATCTAAAAACGAACTTTTTTGTTAAAAATTCTTATTTACGGGTTCAAAAATCAACTGTTTGTAAGACAACTATTTTTTGGCTTGAAAATGCATTGATTTCGTTAACAATTCTTCTTTTTTGCTTGGAAGTTTAGCTATTTTGTGGTTAATACCGCTGGTTGGTTAAACATTTATTTCTCATGGTTGAAAATTAATTTTTTGTGGGAAGTTCATTGTTTCGGGATTAAGAGTGAAATGTTATATAAAAATAAAAAAATTTTAAGCTTGTAGAATAAACTTTTTTGTTATTTTTTACATTTTTATTGAATTGGAAAGGGCGAAATGTGGATTTGCAATTTTTTCCTGAATTGGAAGAGGGAAATTTTTGTCATCAATTTGGAGAGGAAGAAATTTGGTTTTTCGATTTTCTTCGGAATTGGAAACGGGCATCTTCTTGTGTTTAAAACCTTTATTGAGTTATAAGGGACAAAAATTCTTTTTTTCTGAATTGGTAGAGGATAATTTGTTATTTTTAAGATTTTTATCAATTTTGACGAGAGGACATTTCGATTACTAATTGTTTTTCTGAATTGAATTTGAAAAGCTCGTGCTATTCTTATTTTCCTAGTAAATTGATTTAAAATACGAGAAAAAAGTATCATTTGGACAATTTAAAATTGTCTAGAGTTTTTTTTTGTATGGTATGACAAATACTTACGACTTGTTGCATTAGTTTATGGACAGCGTGTTTAAAGAGCTTTCCTCGAGATAGCAAATCGGTGGCTTTACTGATCGTGTAGACGGCTGAGAGACAAATTCCGAAAATCTTTTCTGGTCCATGATACGCCTCGAATAAGTAGTAGAGCCAGGGTTGAATTGGGGCACAACAACGGTAAAGCTGAGATGTTGCTTCCACCATCAGGTAATATTTACCCTATAAAATAAAAAATAAAAATTCCCTGTCATTTTCCGGTTTGCAAACATGTGGCAGGGTCAATCAAATGAGAAAAATCGAACACTAAATCTCAAAATTGTTCCATTTGAAGTAATAAAAACTGAACTGCAAATTAAAGCACTCAAAGTGAAACTCTTAAACTTTTAACTTTTAAACCTGAAGTTTGAACGTTTTTTAATTCGACAATTTTGTATTCAAATTCTCAATAATTTACACGTATAAAAAGAAAGCTACTTACACTTTTCAACATAACATTTTTTACTTAAATGCCAAACAAAAATTTTGAAGCTTATATATATTAGAGTTCAAAGATTCAGATTTCAGTTCTAAAAATATAAATCCACGTTATAATTTTCAATTATCTAAATTGAAGAATCAATCAATGAATTTAAAAAATTTCAAAATTATATCATTTTAAGCAATGTTAAGGTGAAAAAATTAAAGATTCAACGATTACATTTTTTTATAAACTGAATACCTCTTAAATTAAAAGTTAAATTATTTTAACTTTAAATAGTTTCAAAATCCTTGAAAAGCTTCAAAATTTTATATCGAAATCTTGAAACATTTACATTTAGTTCTACATTTTTTCAAATAAAAATTTTTTTTAATGGAATATTTTCGACTGAAATAATATTTCTGATAATAGATTAATTTTCTCGTTTGGAAATTTAACAATTTGCTTAAAATGTTTTATTTTTTTTTTAAATTCGTCTTTCCTGGTAGAAAGTTAATATTTTTGGTTGAAAATTCCACTATTTAGTTAACAATTAATGTAGTTTCTTTATATTATTTCTTTCTTACAAAACTAATTTTCTTGTTTGAAAATTCAAATAGAGTTAAAAATTTTCGCAATTTTTTTATAATTCTTTTTTGGTAAAGAAAAATCTTCTTAGCAGAAAATTCCATTATTCGGTTAAAAACGTATGTATTTTGTTGAGAATACATCTTTTTTTATAGAAAATTAGTCTTCTTTGTTGAAAATTTATCTTCTTGTTTGAAAATTCAACTATTTAGTTAAAATTTTTGTAATTTGTTGAAAATTTGTTCTTTTTGGTAGAAAATTAATCTTCTTAGTTGAGAATTCAACTATTCAGTTAAAAATTTATGTAATTCCTTACAAATTCTTCTTTTTAAGTAAAAATTCATCTTTTTGGTTGAAAATTCAATTTTTTTGTTAAAATTGTACTTTGTAGAAAATGTCTTTTCTGGTAGAAAATTAATCTTTTTGGATCAAGATTCAAATATTTGGTTAAAATTTTCGTAATTTTGTTGATAATTAATCTTTTTTAGTAGAAAATTAATCTTCTGTATTGAAAATTCAACTATTTGCTTCAAATTTTTGTAATTTGTTTAAATTCGTCTTTTCTGGAAAAAAAATAATCTTCTTGGTTGAAAAATTCACTACTTAGTTCAAAATTGAAGTAATTTCTTAAAAATTATTTTGCGGCACAAAATTGATGTTCTTGGTTCAAAATCCAACTATTAAGTTAGAAATTTATGTAATTTAAAACAATTCTTTTTTGGTAATAAATTAATCTTCTTGGCTGAAAATTCAATTATTTGGTTAACATTTTTGTACTTTGTGGAAAATGTGTCTTCTCTGGCAGAAAATCAATATTTTTTAATGAAGATTCAACTATTTAGTGAAAAATTTTTGTATTTTGTTGAGAATTTATCTTTTTCGTTGAAAATTCACATATTTGGTTAAAAACGTATGTATTTTGATTTCAAATCATAGATTTCAAATTATTTATGTCTTACGGTCCAATCGTAAATCGAAAATAAATATGATTCAAAAAAACATGTTCTTCGAAGCTCAGATATTTACTCAATAGAAAAAACTCCTTTTAAACTTCCTGACTTTTCGGTACACATGCGTACCTTTTTCAAAGGTTCTTAACCCAAGTTGATGATGGATTAAAATAGTCAAACAAATCAAATTTCAGTCAAAAAAACATAACATTTGAGTTAATTATTTTTTAAAAAATTAATTAAAATTTAGTCATTTTAGAAGTCTCAAAAAATACTGAGACTTCAATCGATTAGACTACATTTTTTAAAATATAGTACGAGAAAAAAAAAATTAGCGTAGGTTCGTTCGTCCTAACCTACTCTAATTTGTTTTCTCGTACTATATTTTAAAAAATGTAGTCTAATCGATTGAAGTCTCAGTATTTTTTGAGACTTCTAAAATGACTAAATTTTAATTAATTTTTTTTTTAAAATAATTGACTTAAATGTTATGTTTTTTTAATGAAATTTGATATGTTTGACTATTTTAAACCATCACCAACTCAGGTTGAGAACCTTTGAAAAAGGTACGCATGTGCACCGAAACGTCAGGAAGTTTAAAAGGAGTTTTTTCTATTAAATAAATATCTGAGCTTCGAAGAACACGTTTTTTTAACTCATATTTATTTTCGATTTACGATTGGACCGTAAGACATAAATAATTTGAAATCTACGATTTAAAATCAATAAATATCAACGGTCGAAGAAAGGATTGATTTGTTTCATCAAATCATTTTACAATTAACGTATGTATTTTGTTTGGAATTCATTTTTTTTCTATAGAATATTAATCTTATGTTGAAAATGTATCCTTTTAGTAGAAAATTCGTCTATTAGGTAGAGAATTAATATTCGTGGTTGAAAATTAAACTATTTAATTATTTACTAATTATCATTTTTATTTACAAATATTTAAAATTGAAGGGTTTTTAAATCTGAAAATGAAGGATTATGCAAATTTGATGTTTTACTTGACTCTTGATCTTCAAAATCATAAAAATTTCAGAATTTTTTTATTGAAAAATCTTCGAAATTGCAAAGTTTTTAATTTTAAAAATGTCAAATTATTATGAGAGAAGAGTGGAGGGGGGGGGGGGGCAAAAAGAGTATTATATTATAAATCTTCATGCATGACTATTTTTAGAAAATTCAAACGCTTTCAACTGTGACTCTTCAAAATTACCGAACTATGAATTAAAAGTCTTGAAAATTTACAATTAAATACTGGAAGAACTTTGAATTTTAGATCATTAGACTTAAAGAGTTTAATTTTTGAAAATTTACATTTAAAAATTAGACAATTTTCAAGTTTTAAATTCTGTGATTTTGACTATTTGCATTTGGAATTTCTTCAATATGAAAGATTTAGAATGGAAAACTTTTAACTTTTGATCTTCAGAATGATACAAATTTAAGAGTTTTTATTTATAAATTTCTATAGAAAAAAAAAATAAAAATAAAAATTTAGGATATTTCAATAGGAAAACAATCCAATGTAAAATCCCTTTTTAACGTCCAATAATCAAATTGATGAAAAGAATTCCTAAAAAAAAAACAAAAATCTAACGACCAAATTTGGACAACCACCAAAAAATGTTCCCATTGGAATCTGAAAAAA
>NC_046661.1:79085751-79099103 GCF_010883055.1 Belonocnema kinseyi | reverse complement strand
AAAAAAAAGAAGAAAAGAAAAATATTTATCTTTTAAGTTATAAAATATTAATATTGATGAATAGTTGCCTAAATTTTAATAGAAATAGTATACTAAAAAAATGTATTTTTCATAAAATACATGAACTTTGCACAAAAGAAATTTATTCACTTTTCAATTAAATATAGAACAGTTAAATTTGTAGTTAAAAAGAAAATTAATTTTGAACCAAAAACAAAAAGAATTTTTTACAAAATAGTTCAATTTTCATAAAGCAAATTTTTTCAACTAAATTGATGAATCATCAACCAACAAAAAAACTAAATTGTTAACAAAGTAGTTCCACTTTCAACCAGAAAATATGACAAAAAAATCGTTAAAATTCTTTGAAATTGGTTTAAATTACTAAAATTAATTGAAAATTCTTTGGAATGTTTTAAAGTGTCCTTAAAACATGTAAATCCTTTAAAATCTCATATTCAATTTGTGTAATCAATTGCAAATTCCTTGGAATCTTTTTAAATTCTCTCCAATTTTTCAAATCCTTCAAAATCTTTTGAAACACCTAGAACTTTTTTAAAAATATTTTGAAATTTCTTGAAATTTTTTGAAGCTTAAGATTGAAATTTACAAAAATTTAGGCTTTACAAAATTCTGATTATAAAATGTCATAAATTTCTGAATTTTCCTACTTAGTTCTGCGAGAACGAAATTCACAGGATCTCCTTCATATTAATATTAATCTATAAAATCTCAAGGGAAAAATTAAAGAAAAACCTTTTTCGTAAAATAAATTTTTCAGTTTTTCTACAAATTAATGTTGTTTTGGCAGTTTGAAGAAATTTTCCACTTACTCTAAAGAATTGGAGAGATACAAATTTTTGAAAAAACAAAAATTTGTAATTTTTATCATAATTCGCTTTGGTTCGTGAAAAAAAAATAATTGATGAAAAACAAAATAATATGTCTCATATTTTGGATTGAAAAATAATATATTACGACTTTTAAACTAAATAATAAAACACTTAATTTTTATAATATTTGTTTAGTTGACAATTTCTAAAGATTATATTATCCACGATCAGAACAAAATATTTACAATATTTGCAAACTATGGGTTTATAAAAATGAAAAAAATGCAACAACAAAGCAATGAAACAATTAAAAAGTTAAATGAAACTGTATAATGAGTTTCAGGACTAAAATGCTAATTAAAACATAGTAAATAAACAAAATATTTGTTAAAATTTGCTCACAACAAAATAAAGGTTTAGATCCTGTAATGAAATTTTTTAAGTATTTTCGCAATCGCATGGAAACCATATTTAAAACATTTCAGGATGTTTTAAATCTTTAAGATATTTTCAAGAGCTTTATAAAATTTCAAGAGATTTCAAAATATTTTTAAGGATTTTAAATATTTGAGGATGTTTTAAAAGATGTCAAGGAATTTCCAATTTATTTTTATAATTTAAAGGAATTTCAAAGAGTTTTAACAACTTTAGCAGGGTTATTAAAAAAAATTCCAAAATATTTAAGAAATCTTTAAAAGCTGTCAAGGTCTTTCAAAAGATTTGGAAGGTTTCGAAATGTTTGAGAGTATTTTAAAAGCTTCCAAGGAATTTTCAATTTTTCACAGTAATTTAATATGAGATTTTAAAGGATTAAAATTTTTTTAGGAGATTTTAAAACATTCCAAAGAATTTTCAATTAATTTCAATAATTTAAACCGGTTGCAAAGAATATAAACGATTTCTTTCACATTTTATGGTTGAAGGTGGAACTACTTTGTTAAAAATTTAGTTTTTTGTTGGTTGATGATTCATCAATTTAGTTGGAAAAATTTGCTTTATGAAAATTTAACTATTTTGTAGAAAATTCTTTTTGTTTTTGGTTCAAAATGAATTTTTTTTACTACAAATTTAACTGTTCTATATTTAATTGAAAAGTGATATTTTTTAGTTGAAAATTGTTGTATTTTATTGAATACTCGTCTTTCTTGGTAGAAAATTAGTCTTGATGAAAAATAAATTTCTTTTGTGCAAAGTTCATGTATTTAATAAAAAATACATTTTTTTAGTATAGAATTTAGCTTTTTGTATGAAAATTTAACTTATTAATAATATAATTTTAATAATATATATCACAGTAATAAGGGCCCATGGAAATGGCCCATGTGCTGAAAACGGCCATGCGGCGGCGCTAGTAGTAACTTTGTTCTAGTTGTTTTGACTATTATATGTCTTTTGACAAGTTGAGCCGTTACAATCTCTTTAAAATATATCAAATAAACGGTTTATTTATGTAATTATTGTAAAAATGACACGGTGGATTTTTCTAACAGTGTTTCTCTGTTTTTTTATTAATTATTTGCATTAATTATCGCTCCGGTATGAAAATCAGGTTATAAAAATGAACTCAGAGAACACTCGAAAACCCCAAATTAATAAAATAGTTAGAAGCTTTCTAAAAATTATTCAAGATCTGAGGAGAAATGGTGTCGGTTTTATTTTAAAAGAATAATTTTAAGTTTCAAAGATATTAAAATGTGGGTTAAAAGAATATGGAAGACTGTGAGACAATTTTTTTTTTAATTTTTCAAGATTTACCAATTTTTTAGGTAAACTGAATTTTGTCAGGGTTTGAAAAAAGTTCTTAAAAATCATGGGAAATTTTTAAATGATTGTTTTGTAAGGAATTTCAAGAGAAAATTGAAAAAAAATTATAAAACATTTTGAATTATTGCCTAAAATCTTTAAAAAGCGTTAAAGATTTGAAAGAAAAATTTTGCCATATTACATAATCTTAGAAAAAATGAGTAAGTTTAAGAGATATTAAAAAGTTTTGAAACGATTCAAAAATGATTAAAACTTGTAACGATTTTTTAAGAATTTTGTAAGGTTTCACGAAAAAGGAAAAAAATGTCAGGTTCCTAACAAAAATTAAAATAATTTTTTATTTCGAAAAATTAATTTGAAGAGATTATTTAAAAAGATTTGAGAAGTTTTCGAAAATAGTCAAAGAAGAATCACAAAGAATTTAAGGCAATTTTTAAAATTTTGCAGAATAAATAAAAAATGCAGGAAAAATTTAAATAATTTTTAGATATTAGAAGGTTTATAAGGTCTGATAAGATTTAAAAAAAAAAAGAATTTTTCTTATATTCGTGTGTAACTTTAAAATAATTTTTTATTTTGAAAAATGAACTTTAACGCAAAATTGAAAAAGTTTTTTAAATATAACAAACGATTTCCTCAAATTTCTAAAAATAGTTTAGAAGATTTTAAAGCAAAATGTTTCAATTTGGTCAGATTGCAAAATAAAAGCGAACAAAAATTGGGCAAATTCCAGAAATATTTAGTAGAATTTAAAAGAATTTCGAAAGTTTTCACGAGAATAAACAAATTTTCTTAAATTTGATGGGAAAATTTGGAAGATTGTAAGGTAATTTTTTAAAAGTTTGGAATGATATTTGAAAGTTTTGAGAAAAATTCATGTCAGTTAAAAATATTTTCAGGAATTTAAGACGTTTTAAATATATTACAAATATTTGAAAACTCGGAAACATTTTCGAAAATGCATCAAATTTTTTTTGATTCCTTCTCAACTTCTAAACATCTTTTAAAAGGACTCGAATTTGTTTCATAATATTTTGTAAAATCCTATATTATGAAAAAAATTCTTTAAAATCTTGCAGATTTTTTTTTTTTATCAGCCTGAAAAATTTAAAAATCTGTAAAATTTTGTCAAGAACCTTATGAAAATTATATTCACATTAATTTAAAAACTAGGTGATAATACTTATTTTCTTGTTCTCAATTTTCAGAATTTAATTTCAACATGGATTTATTATAGCAATTCGAAAAATAATTTTCGATTAATTTGAGTGTTGTCAAAGATAAAAAAATATTCGTTAATGGTCTTTCTTTAAGAGTGACATGCAATTTAAAAAAAAATATTTTAGCTACGTTAAAAAGTCTGATTGATTAAAAAAATATCGCATTCAAGAGTTCGTTATTTCACTGCAAAGAAAACAATATTTTAGGATTTATCATAATCCTTGTTTGTCATCTATAGATATAATAATTATATTAATATATAGTAGCATTATATTTTAAAACGGCAATATAAAAAAAATAGTTCTACATCACTATATTTAAAAGTGTTTGAATATCCTGGAGAAACACAAAATAACGAAAAAATGAATAACAAAATCATAAATTACCAAGAAAAAAAATTGATGAATTATAAAATAAATGAATTGTTAAATTCCCATAAATATTTCGAGAATTGAAACATTTGTGGGAATTTAATAATTCATTTATTTTACAAGTCGGTGAATTTTAGTTTCGGATATTTTTAAATTCGTGATTTTATTTTTTGCCAATTAAAGATCTTGTCGTTATTTGAACTTTGACAATTTTTATAATTTGATAATAATTTATATTTTTGGCATTTTTAAAAAATTTATTTGTGTATTTGTTATTTATTTTTCATAAGTTCTGAATATCCATGCAATTTTTTGGTTTTTTAGGATTGTGTCAATTATGCCGCGTTTTCCTATATTACAGAAAATAATACGTAAGCAAATAAGTCTTATTTACTACTTGACTCTACACTTTGAAGAAAAAATTATTTTAAAGGATTTTTCATGTTTATTTTGTAATTTGTATGCATTTTTCGTATGGTATTGCATGGTTATGTTGAGCAAAGTTACTACTAGCGCCGCCGCACGGCCGTTTTTAATTAAGAATCACGCGAAACATCAAAATCGCCAATTTATTTAATTTCTTTCAAATGGGGATCGAGATATGAATAGAAGACCACCGAAATTTTCCGAAGCTTTCAGATCGGCTATCATCGTGCAGCAGAAAACCTGCGAAAAGCGAAGTTCGAGTCGTGCATTTTCGGCTTTCACACGAACTTACAGTCGTAAATTTCATGCACGATCTGGCAGCTTTGTCTATTTGGTAGAAAATTAATCTTCGTGATTAAAAAATAAACTATTTATATAATATAAATTTTCAGTTGAAAATTAATCTGCTTTGCCTGAGGTTCGAACCTATTTTGTTATAAATTCGTCCTTTTTCGTGAAGTTCAACTGTTTTTGATTAAAAATTAAAAATATTATCTTGTCGAAAATATCAACGAGAGCTGAAAATTGAAATGAAAAACTCACCCGAGTCTGCAGTGCAATAATTTTCGCTGGCAAGCAAGTGAGGATGACTTTGAGGACAATGGTGATAAGTTTGAGCATAAAATCGGTGATGGCAACCGACCAGAGCAACTCCCAGGCACTTGTCGGTGTCGAGAAACGCAACAACATTGGCTGGCCGAAGACAAAATCAACGAAAACGATGCAGCCCGTTATGTAGAGTATTATTCCCAGCAGGGCCATATGATTTCTGTTCTGCTGTTTCGCAATCTCCCGCTTTAAATCCGTGTCAGCTTGAATAGTCGTCACGAGCAGAACGATAAAGTGAACGATTCCAGCTCGATAGTCGTAAATGCTTTTCACGAGGAGAATCAAAAGGAATGGAACGTATTTCTGGAGGATTTTCAGCATCTTTCTGGCCTCGGGATTCATCGCGGCACGAACACCTGGCAAATTATCCTGCGGGTCATTGTTATTATTTTGATTCTCGGCATTTGCAGCCTCTCGGATGTTGTTCAGGTAGTTGTCGGTTGAGGTTGTGTTGTGATAATGATGATTGGGATCGGTTGGCGAATTTTGAGGAGTTGCTGCCTCTGACTCGAGGGGTGTCTCCAGGTCAATTACGTACGAGTCCCGAGGCTGATTTTGACTCGCTGGCGTCCTCTCCTCGGGACTTTGTCTTTGGAGGTTCAGCCAGGATGTTAGGGATATTCCTGGTCGCTGTTAAACAAATAAAATGGTTGCATCTTGTTCTTGTGTTTCCTATTTTATGGAGAAATATGCGTAACTTAGAGATGAGAGGAATTACAGCTTAAAGAGAGCTCAAAGAAAGGGTAAAAGATTAAACATTTAATTGTCCAGCGACCCAGAAAAACTTTATGTTTTTTGTTTTAAATCAGGTAAACCCTGGGAATCTCCTAGAATTTCACATGAGAACCTTGCATTTGAATTTTTGTTTTGCTTTTGAGTTTATACCAGATTTCAAAAAGTTACCAGTACTGCTAAAGATTTCAAAATATTTAGAAGAATTTTAAAGTCTTTATAATATTTAAAAGGATTTTCAACCTTTCAAAAAGAGCTCATGGATTTCAAAGACTATGGAAAGAATATCGAAGATTTCAAAATCTTTCACAGGTATTTCAAATATTTGAATGATTTTAAGTAAATACAAAATTTGTTTAGAAAGATTTCACAAATACTTCAGAGATTTCATAAAGATTTCAAAACATTTGACAAAGATTTCCCAAATTTCAAGGATTTTATATTTTACAAAAATTTTAAAAAATTGATAAAAAGATTTCAAATATTTTAATGATTTTAAGTAAACACAAAATTTTATAAAAAGATTTCAGAAAGCGTATAATTACACCAGATTTCAAAGATTTTAAACCATTTCAAAATGTTTCAATAAATTTGAGATTTCAAAAGATTTCAATGAATTTAAACGAACGCAAAAGACTTCACAAATATTTCAGAGATTTTGTTAAAAATTTCAAAACATTTTACAAAGATTTCAAAGATTTTAGATTTGACCAAAGTTTGAAAAAAATGCACATGATTTCACAAAAGTTTCAAAGGTTTGAATGATTTTAAGTAAATACTAAATTTAAAAAAACATTTTTTTTAATATTTCAAAGAATTCATAAGGATTTTAAAAGATTTTCAAGTCTTTCAAAAAGGGTATATTACAACAGATTTCAAAGATTTAAAACCATTTCAAAAGGCTTCAATAAATTTGAGATTTCCAAAGATTTCAATGATTTAAAAAAAAAAGATCTCACAATTTTTAAAAATATTTGACGAAGATTTCAAAGATTTCCATGATTTTATATTTTACCAAAATTAAAAACGAAATTTCAAAATATTTCAAAAATTTTAAAGATTATAAGTAAATACAAAAATAGTTTAAAACATTTGAAAAATATTTCAGAAATTTCATAAAGATTTCAAAATATTTCAAAACATTTGACAATTATTTCAAATATTTAAATAAATATCCCATTAAATTACTAAAATCAATTACAAATACCTTGGTAATCTTTTAAAATACCCTTAAATGTTTCCAATTCTTTAAAATTATTTCAAATCCTTTGACATTTTTTAAAGCTCTTGAAAATGCCAAGGAATTAAAAAAAAAACATTTTAAATTCTTTGACAACAGTTTTTAAACGATTCAAAAAAATTAAAACTTCCAAAGATTTTTGTAAAGTTTCACGAAAATGAAAGAAATTTTTTCAGGTTCCAAGTAAAAATTTTAGAAGATTTTAGAAGATTTAAAAAATATTCAAAGAAGAATCTGAGAGATTTTTAGGCAATATTTAAAATTTTGCAGAATAAAAAAAATGCAGGAAAAATTTGAATTATTTTTAGAGATTCGAAGGTTTAGAAGGTGTGACAAGATTAAAAAAAAATGAAAGAATTTTCCTTATATTCGTGTGAAAAATTTTAATAACTTTTTATTTTGGATAAAGAAACTTTCAGAGAAAATTAAAAAAGATTTCAATTTGGTATGATTTCGAAATAAAAATGAACAAAAATCGGGTAAATTCAAGAAATATTTAGTAGAATTGAAAATAAGTTCGAAAGTTTTTAAGAAAATAAACAATTTTTTTTAATTTCTGGGAAAATTTAGAAGATTATATGCTAATTTTTTTAAAATTTGGAATATTTGAAAATTTTGAAAAAAATTCGTATCAGTTAAAGATATTTTCAGGAATTTAAGAAGTTTTAAATAGATTACAAATATTTGAAAACTCGGAAGTATTTTCGGAAATTTATCAAATATATCTTGATTCCTTCCCAACTTCTAAAAGTTCTGAACATCTTTAAAAAAGACTCGAGTTTTTCATAATATTTGGTAAAATCCTAAAAAATACAAAAATTTCTGTAATATCTTCTATATTCTTTTCTGACACGTCTGAAATATTTAAAACCGTGTTAAATTTTCTCAAGAATCTTATGAATATTATGTTTAAATTAATTTAAAAACAAGGTAAAAAAGATAAAAAAATATCCGGGACTAATACAAAATAACGAAAAATTGATGAGCAAAAAAAAAACATTGCAGAATTATAAAATAAATGAATTGTTAAACTCCCATAAATATTTCTATTCCTGAAATTCAAGTTCTGAATTTCGGGAAATGAAATATTTAAGTCTGGACCAATTGTCTGGACAATTTCGTCTTTTAGAAAGATGTTATATTGTAAAGAAGCTTCATTTTGTACAAAAAGGCGAATTTTCACAAAAAATAAAAATTTCTAATCAAATATAAATTTTCTATTAAATGGTTGAATTTTAGAATCCAAAGTACGAATTTTCCACAAAACAGTGGAATTTCCAACAAATCATTTGAATTCTTAACGAAATATTTATAGCTTTAGGTAAAAAAATTAATTTTTAACACAAAAAGCAAATGAATTTTGAACCAAAATCATGAATGAATCAAAAAGCTGAGCTTTACAGAAAGATAGTTCAAATTTCAACCAGGGACCTTAATTTTTAAACTAAATAGATTAATTTAAAAAATTAAATGTAATAGATAATATTTCAACGACAAAAAGATTGTAATAAGAAATTAAAAACAGCTGGATTTATCTAACAAAACCGAATTTTCAACAAAATAATTAAATTTTCTATTAAATTGTTTAATTTTAGAACTGAAAATATATATTTTTCTACAGAACATTTGAATTTTGAGACTACAAAAGGTGCAATTTCTACCGTAAGAGACGATGTTTTAAACCAAAAATATAAATTTTCAACAAAATAGTTGACACTTTAATTTAGGAAAATCGTTAGTCAACAAAAATAAAAATTTGTTGAATTTTCAAGTCAAAAAGACGAATTTTCAACAAAGCAGTTAAATTTTCAACCAAGAAGTATGACTTTTTAACCAAATTGTTTTATTTAAAAAAATTTTTTTTCCCAATTTGAAGCGATAAATTTTCCCGCGAAATTTAAATAATATAATTATTATTAATAAAGATGGAAAATACGATTTTTTAAATTCTAATTCAAAATGCTTGTATTATAAATACTTTTTAAACTTTCAAATTTAAAATAATTTAATTAATTATTTATTAATTAAAAATTCATTTAAAATAATTTAAAATAAAATTTTCATATTCTTAATAAACTTAGTTTCAATTGTTTAATTACCAATCGAGCCTGTTCGATGAAGGGTTGAATTTCCTCGATTGTGGTGGAAATATTGTTGACAAGGATTCTTGATCGTTCCATAGTTCGGGCCCCAATGTTCAAATTACTTAAATTTACAACTGGAGGTGGAATTGAAGGAGCATGAGAATCCGCAGGTTCGTTTGGCAGCCTCAGGTGTGGAATCGGCCTTTCGGAACTGGTCAAATTATTCTCCGAACTGCTGGCTTCTTCCGATGTAGTTTCTGTCATTTTTTATGAAAATTGATTCGCATACTGGGCTTTTTTGCTGAAGGATTTCAATATCCTGCAACAAGAAACGAATTCAACGTTTTTACTTTATGAAATAAATCAAAGTTTAATTCGGGGTGGCCGTTGTAATCGAGGGAAAAAATGTATGGTCATTTCCCGATTTGAAAAAATTGTTCAGGGTCATTAAAATTAAAAACTTCAAAATAATCAAAAAGAAAATGTTTGTATATGAACCAGTCAAAAGTCCCTTCCAAGTCAATACAAATAATAAATATAAAAATGACCTTCCTTAAATTCCCAAAAAAAAAAAAGATATAAAATAAAGTTTCCCTCTTCAACTGAATACAAGTGGCAAAAAGAACAAAATTACCACCTCCAATTCAGGGTAAAAAAACAACAAACGAAATTTCCTCCCATCTAACACAATAAAAAGGATTTAAAAAATTGTTTTGCAATCAATTAGTCAACTATTTAATCATTTTCTTCATCACTAACATTCTTATGTAATTAATTTGTTTACATATTCTTTTATTATTAACAATTAACAATAATTGTTTCCTCTATGATGATTAGTTTATCAATTTTTGGTACTATTAACTTCAAATGATATGTTATAAAATTAATTCCCTTATTAACATTTTTTGTGAAAAATAAATAAGCAATATAAAACCAGTTAATTTTTATATTTTTTCATTTAGTCTCAAAAACAGATATTCTGGAAGTGATTTTCACAATGTAAATATATTAAATATGCAGAAAAATTGATAAAGCATATTATTTGAACAATTGATTAATTTTTAACAAAAAGGAGAAAAAAGTGAATTAGTAATTAACTACAAATACACATATGCCAACAAAATGCTCAAATACGGTCGCAGTACGTTTAACAATAAATACAGAGCCTTCCGCATAGAAAGGGTCAAAGTTTCATGGTCATCACTCGTGACCTATATGAGCTGAAACATTTTTTTTTATTTTACGCAAAATTTAGTCCTCTATAATTTAGTTTCTTAACGTTTTTTTGTAGGATCTGTAAAAAACGAGCAGTTTTATTAAACATTTTTGGCTACAAAATGCTTAAAATGGCAAAAAAAAAATATTTTTTTTAAGAGTCATAACTTTTGATCTATGAAGACTAGATGATTATATTTTTTTAGATTTACGCACAATTTCCTGCCCTAAAATTTTTTCCATTGCACCACTTACGTAGCTTCACCGAGAAGGGAAGTATTTTGAAAAAAAATTGAACACGAAAAAATTGCCCTGAAAAATAGGTCAAAAGTGTTCAACTTTCTAAGGACATAGCATATGACCTATTGAGGCTGGGTCATTGCATTTTTTTTTAGAATTACTTGAAATTGCATTTTGTGAAATTATCAGGTTCCAATATATATATAGAAACTTCATAATATGGGTTTCTCGCCTGTTTTAAAAAATAATTTTAAAAAATCGGGTTCTTTGGAGGACCATAACTTACCACCTATTAAAGATAGGAGGGTTTTTCAGCCTTCAAATTTTTCAAAATTTCGTCTAGCTTAATTTTGGCGTTGACCATTCTGCTCGAGAATTCAATGGGGCGTGTCAGTTTACGCTAACACGATTCTTTGGACTTTCTTTAAAATGTTCAAAACAAAAGAAATAACTTGAAAACCGAAATCTCCTCCCTTCTAACTCGATAAAAATATTCAAAATAAAAGGGTCTTTAACCAAAGCAATGAATTTTCAACTAAATGGACGAATCTTTAATAAAAAAATCAATGTTACACAAAAAAAAATATTCGAATTTTCAACTAAAAAAGACAAATATTCAATCCGACATAGAATAGTTATATTTACAGTTAAAATTTTAATTTTTAACCATAAAGAACGAACTTTCAGCAAAATAAATCAATTTTGAAACAAATATTTAAATTTTAGACGAACGGACGGACTATGCCAACTACAAAGATTAATTTTCTACCAAAAAAGATGAATTTTCACCCAAAAAAAGATAATTTTTCCACAAAAATGTAATAGTTAAAAACTTAATTTTCAACCCATTAAAAAAATTGAAAAATTAAATTTTCAACGAAAATGCAATAGATAATGTGCCAACAAAAAAATATTTTAAGTTAAAACCAAAAACAGTTGAGTTCAACCAAAGAAGACGAATTTTCTACAAAACAGTTAATATTCAACCACATAGTTGACTCTTCAACCCAAAAAGACGAATTTTCAATAAAATAGTTGAGTTTTCAACGAAAAATGTACTAGATAATGTGCCAACAAAAAAGGAGTTTAATTTAAAACCAAAAAACAGTTGAGTTTAACCAAAAAAGACGAATTTTAAACAAAATAATAAACATTCAACCAAATAGTTGCATTTTTTACCCAAAAAGAAATTAACTTCATCCAAAGAAGATAAATTTTCGAGAAAAAAAAATCAGTTCAATTTTTAACAAAGAAAAAAATAATAGATGATATTTAAACCAAAGAAGACGAGTTTTCAACAATAAATGCAATCGATGATATTACAGTCAAAAAAGATTTGAAGCTGAAACCAAAAACAGCTGAATTCAGCCAAATACGATTTTTTAATAAGAAAGTTAATATTTAACCACATAGTTGAATGTTCAACCCAAAAAGTCGAACTTACAATAAAATAGTTGAATTTTCAAAAAAAAAAATGTAGGAGACACGATGTTGCATTTTCAACCCAAAAAAAGTCAAATTCATCCAAAGGAGATAAATTTTCAAAAAACATTAAAATTTGTAACAAAAAATTAAATAGTTGATATTTCAACGAAAGAAGATTTTAATTTGAAAATAAAAACAGTTCAATTTAACACAAGACAAATTTTCTACAAAATAGTTGATATTTGATAAAACAGTTGAATTTTTAACACAAAAAGAGGTTGAATTCATCCAAAGATGATGAATTTTCAACAAAACAGTTAAATTTTTAACAACGAATTTAGTAGATGATATATCACCAAAAGAAGATTTTAATTTGAAAACAAAAAGAGTGAAATTCAACACAAGAGGACGAATTTTCGACAAAATAGTTATAAATGCAATCAAACAGTTGAATTTTTAACTCAAAAAGAGGTTGAATTCATCCAAAGAAGATGAATTTTCAACAAAATAGTTGATATTTAAAAAATAGTTTAATTTTTAACCCAAAAAGAGGTTAAATTCATTCAAACAAGATGAATTTTCAACAAAACAGTAAAATTTTTAACAAAGAAATTGGTAGATGATATTTCAACAAAAGAACAATTTAATTTGAAACAAAAAACAGTCGAATTCAAGCAAAAAAGACGAATTTTGAAAAAAAAAATGTGAAGACAAAAAAAAGTGAAATTCAACACAAGAGGAAGAATTTTGATCAAAATAGTTATAAATTCAATCAAACAGTTGAATTTTTAAATAAAAAAGAGGTTGAATTCATCCAAAGAAAATGAATTTTCAACAAAATAGTTGATATTAAAAAAAATAGTTTAATTTTTAACTGAAAAAGAGGTTGAATTCATTCAAAGATGAATTTTCAACGAAACAGTTAAATTTGTAACAAAGAAATTGGTAGATGATATTTCAACAAAAGAACAATTTAATTTGAAACAAAAATCAGTAGAATTCAAGCAAAAAAGACGAATTTTCAACAAAAAAATGTGAAGACAAAAAAAAGTGAAATTCAACACAAGAGAAAGAATTTTGATCAAAATAGTTATAAATTCAATCAAACAGTTGAATTTTTAACTCAAATGAGGTTGAATTCATCCTAAGAAAATGAATTTTCAACGAAACAGTTAAGTTTGTAACTAAGAAA
>NC_046661.1:79066347-79085651 GCF_010883055.1 Belonocnema kinseyi | reverse complement strand
TTCAACAAAACAGTTAAATTTGTAACAAAGAAATTGGTAGATGATATTTCAACAAAAGAATAATTTAATTTGAAACAAAAAACAGTAGAATTCAAGCAAAAAGACGAATTTTCAACAAAACAGTTACATTTTTAACAAAAATGAAATAGATGATATTTCACTAAAAAAAGATTTTAATTTGAAAACAAAAACAGTTAAATTTAACACAAGAAGACGAATTTTCTACAAAATAGCTGATCTTTAAAAAACAGTTGAATTCAACCCCTAGAAGACAAATGTTCAATAAAATAGATAATATTAAAAAAGAAAAGTTAAATTCATCCAAAGAAGATTAATTTTCAACAAAACAGATACATTTTTAACAAATAATGTAATGGATGATATTCCAACCCAAGAAGATTTTAATTTGAAACCTAAAACAGTTGAATTCAACAAAAGACGAATTTTCAACAAAATAGTTAATATAAAAAAAAAATAGTTTAATTTTTAACCCAAATAGGTTAAATTCATCAGAGGAAGATGAATTCTCAATGAAACCGTTAAATTTTTAACAAAGACAAAAATAATATATGATATTTAAACCAAAGAAGATGAGTTTTCAACAATAAATGCAATCGATGATATTACAATAAAAAAAGATTTGAAGTTGAAAACCAAAAGCAGCTGAATTCAGTCAAAGGCGAATTTTTCACAAAATAGTTCATATTCAACCACATATTTGAATCTTCGTCCCGATAAGACGAATTTCCAACGAAAAATTTAGGTGACATTTCAACCAAAAAATATTTTAATTAGAAACAAAAATTAGTTTAATTCAACCAAAGAATACGAATTTTCAACAAAATAGTTGATACTTAAGCAAACAGTTGAATTTTTAGCCTAAAAAGAGGTTGAATTCATCCAAAGAAGATATATTTTCAATAAAACAGATACATTTTTAGCAAAAAAGTTAACATATGACTTCAACGAAAGTAGATTTTGATTTTTAATAAAAAAAAAGTTGAATTTAACGCAAGAAAATGAAGTTTTAACAACATCGTTAATTTTTGACCCAAAAAGAACAATTTTAACCAAATAGTTGAATTTCTAATGAAAAATGTAATAGGTGTTTCAACAAAAAAAAAAGATTTTAAATTGAAACCAAAAACAGTAGAAATCAATTCAAAAAGACGAATTCTCAACAAAATAGTTCATTTTCGACTAATTTGTTGAATTTTCAACCCGGAAAAATTTGAATTCATTCAAAGAAGATGAATCTTCATGAATATATGATATTTTAAGCAAAGAAGATTTTAATTTGAAGCCAAAAACAGTTGAATTCAACCAAAGAAGAAGACTTTTCAACAAAATAGTTTATATTTCACCAAATTGTTGAATTTTCTACACATAAAGACGAATTTTCAAAAAACAGTTGCATTTTCAACCAAAAACTACAAATTTAACTATTCTATTTTCTTTTTTTGCACGAAAATCAGGAATTATATCAAAAAGCAGAAAATCAGGACAGCAATAAAAAATCAGGACATGTCCAAATAAATCAGGAAAACTTGTTCCCATACGATTGAACATTTAAAAAAAGTTGGAATTCAACTTATCTTAAATTGCATTATATAAAATTTATAAACATATTGCTAGTTTTACAATAAAAAATTTCTATAAATTTTATGATTTAATGTTGAAATTTATTCAATATGAAATATTTAGAACTGAGAACTCTTGACTTTTAACCTTCAAAATCATCCAAATTTGAGAATTTTTATTTATACAAGTTCACAAATAAAGTTATTAATTTTCAAAATTTACAAATTAATATTATGCAAATTTTAAATTTAATAATTAAAAATGCTGTAATTTTGATAAACGACATTCAAAATCTCTAATTTGAAATTATTCATGTTTTAAGTTTTATAATTAAAAAATCTGCAATCTTCATTATTTATATCTCAAATTTCTTCAATATACAAGATTTAGAATTGAAAATTTTACTTGACTTCCAAAAACTATTGTGATAATTAAAAGTTTTGCAATGAAAAATTCTGCAATTTGGATCATTTAAATTCCAAATTTCTTCAATTAGAAAGATTTAGAATTAAAAAATTAAAATCTGATCTTCAAAATCATCCACATTTAAGGATTTTCATTTACATATCTTTAAAAAGAAATATTTTTTTGATTTTGAAAATTTAGAATGAAAAATTATGCAGGTTTTAAATGTAGAAAATTTAAAAAGCTCCATTTTGATGATTTGATTTATATATTTTTTTCAATCTGGAAATATTTAGAATTGAAACCTTGACTCTGATCTTCAATATCATCAACATTTCCGAATTTTTAGTGATACATTTTTAAAATGGAGAAGTTTTTAATTTAAAATCTTCAAAAGCGTACTATTAAAAAAGAACATGTATTTGTAACATGTTTGTATTTGATAACGAAGAGATCCACCTATCAATTGAAGTTTGAAATTATGAATCCATAAAAAAGATTATGACGAAATCACAAAATTGATAAACATATGGCACGATAAAAAAAAAAACAAGTTATATCAGATTCGCTCTGATCTTGTGTAATTTTACGAAATTCTCTGAAATCGATACGAATAATCTAATAAATTTACGAAAATGCAGTAAACTGACAAGATTCGAAATCACAAAATTACGTGGTGCATTTACTCGAGCGTAAGGTTATGTTCGACGAAAATTCAAAAACCTTCATAAAAAAACACTGAATCGGGAATTATCTTTTAGTAAATCAGTAAATTCATTCTGAAATTCTCTCAATTTGTAAAAATTTAGGCGATTATAAGCAAAATATGCGATTTGTATATAACCAACTGTCAAATTTCAGAAATCTGTGATGCAATATTTTACATTTAAAGGCAAAGGTTAAAAAATATCAATGTGCAGCCAATTTTTTTTTCTTAACAGTTAAAAATAACAAGAATCGAGTAAAATGAAGTAATTTGGATCGATTACTCACCTGTTGGATTTGTTTTCCAGACAATAACACTTCAAAAAGAGATATTACGTTACTTGTCGTTCGGGACCCATTTCTTCGAAAAATTCTTCGCAATTCTTCACGGTCTTTTTTTCTCCCGTGATAAAAATAAGAGATCGATGATTTTGTTTGTTTAATACTGAATTTTCACGCTCTTCATCAAAGAATTGATCCAATCGATGGATTTGATAACGCCATTTTCTTTTAGCTCAGTTTGGTTTAATTCCGCGCTATTCCATGTTCAACGTTTAAGAAATCGGAATAGGGAACTGTGGAATATGGAACAGACATATATTTTTATAAAAAAGTTTCTTTTAACTGATAAAAAGGTTCATGCCTTTTTGAATTGTATATGATTCGCAATTTTCATCAAATTTAAGCCAAATCAAAAGGTTCATAAAAAGCTTTAAAACATTTCGAAGATTCAAATATTAAGGCGGGAATTTGCGGAATATTTAAAAAACGCTGTTAAGTATCAAATTTACACATTGATTTATGTAAAACTATAACTAAAAAAATGTGCACTGGAAAATTTAATTTGTTTTTTAAGCAAAATTTCCCATTTTCTCGACTAATATTTTTAAAGGATTCTACATAAATCTCCATTCCTATTTATTTATCACATGAACGATTTTATGGTTGAAAATTCCACAATTTGGTAAAAAGTTCATACTTTTTGATAGAAAATTTAACAGTTTTTTAAAAAATGCATACTTTTAAGCTTGAAAATTCGTCTTCTTTGCTAAAAATTTTTGTTTCATTGAAAGTTAATCTACTTAACTAAAAGTGGAACTAGTTAATTTTTTTTTATTGTAGTTTCATAATTTTTTTTTAATTTATCTGTTTTTTTGTAGAAAGTAAATCTTCTTGATAGAAAATTAATCTATTTTGTTGAAAATTCAACTATTTATTGAAAATTAACATTTTTGTTGACAATTCAACTGCTTGACTAAAAGGTTAACTACTTTATTATTAAAATGTATATATTTTTTTCATTGAAGATTCTTATTTTAGTTAAAAACCATTTTTCTTGGTAGAAAATAAATCGTTTTGGTTTAAAATTTATATATTTTTTTAAAAATTCGTCTTCTTTGGTAGTATTTTCATTTTTTTGTTTGAAAATTAACGTTTTACTGAAACTTCATATTTTTGTGTTGAAAATTCAACTACTTGGCTAAAAGTTAAACTACTTGGTCAAATATTTATTTTCTCGGTTTAAGATTAATCTTTTTAACTAAAAATTTCGCTGTTTAATTTTTACAAGTTAAAAATTGATTTTTTTCTGTCTGATGATTAAACTTACTCAGCCAAAGATTTATCATTTAAAATAAAAATTCATCTCTTTATAGGGAAGTGTACCTATTTTGTTGAAAAATTGTATTTTTTTTAGAAAATTAATTTTTTTGTAGAAAGTTGATTTATATGTTTCAAAATTAACGTTTTTTTCGAAAAATTAAAATTTTTCGGATTAAAAATTCCACTGATAGGCTAAAATTTCAATGACATTATTAGAAAATGGTTTTTCTTTCGGTTGAAGACTCATAATTTTAGTTAAAGATTCATCTGTTTGCTTGGAAATGTATGTGTTTTGTTGAAAATCCTTATTTTTTGGTAGAAAATCGTTTTTTGTGTAAAAATAAATCATCTAGATAGAAAATTCACCTATTGTTATTGAAAATTCAACGATTTAGTTGAAAATTCATATTTTCGGGTTGAAAAGTCAGTTGCTTTGCTAAAATTTGAACTAATTTATTAAAATTCTTGTTGTTGAAACTTAATAATTTTTGTTGAAAATTCGTCTCTGGTTAAAAATTAATTTTTGTTGTTGCTGTTGAAAATCCGTCTTTTTTAGTAGAAAACAATAATCTTCTTCGTAGAATATTCATCTATTTAGTAGAAAATTCATTTATATGTCTAAAAATTTATATTTTAATTTGTTTTGAAAATTCATATTTCTGGGTTGAAAGTTCAATTTATTGGCTGAGAGTTAAACGATTTTCTTAAAAATTCACTTTTTTTTGGAGATTCATTGTTTTATTTATACTTTAATCCCTTTTGTTCAAAATTTTTTCTTTTTTACATTCTCATCAGAGAAGGTATTAGATTTGTGTAAAATTTGCCCCCCCCCCCCCCCAGTTTTTATCAAATGTCCACGTTTTGAGACCCTCTGAAACCGAAAAACAGGTTTTTAGAATGTGTCTGTCTGTATGTCTGTCTGTGAACAGAATAACTTTCGAAAAAACTAATCTATTAGATTGCGCTTTGGCACACTCGTTTAGTATCCTAATCTAAAGGTCATGTTCGTTTGTTAGTAATTTTGGATAAAAATTCAAAAAGTGGGCACATTTTGAATATTTTTTAGACCACTTTTTTAAAAATTCCTAAATTCTCTGTACAGTTATTTAAAGTATGCAAAAAGTCGAACAATTTACCCTAATGACTTTTTTTGAAAAATCAGAAATTACCAGAGTTAGAGCATTTTCAAAATCCAAAAAAACAAATTAAAATGAACATTTTAAGCCAAACAATGCATGATATGAAAAATGGCCAAGAAAAGAAAAACGTTGCTTTTCAAAATCCCTACAAGATCATGATAACATTTTTTTTTTATTTGGTCGGAAAGTTGAAAATTCCAAATTTTATCGTACCAAAAATTTTTTAAACCACATTTTTTCAAGATTAAAAAATTCTATGTACGGTTGTTCATAGCACTCAAAAACTCAAACAATTCATCCCTATGACTTTTTTCTATAAATAGAAAATCATCAGAGTTAGGGCATTTTCAAAATCCAAAAAAAAACTAAAATGAGAATTTTAAGCCAAACAACACATGATATGAAAAAAAGTCAAAAGAAGAAAAACTTTGCTTTTTGAAGGCTATACAGGATCATGATAACAACTTTTTTTAATTTGGTCGAAAAGTTGAACATTCCAAATTTGATCCTACAAAAAAAAAAGAAAAAAATCCACAAATTCTATTTTTTGGTTAAACTATGCAAGATACGAAAAAAATGAAAAAGCTCGGTACAGTAAAATGTGTAATAAACAAATGGTTTGCCTAAATAAGATCTAAAAATTTGATTTTCAGATTTCTTTGATAGGGCACGCGCTTTTTACATTCACACCATAATGCGAAATTATTGGTTTCATACGAAAAATGATTTTCGCGGATTCCATCTAATATCGACGTTTTGAGATTTCCTCAGAAGGAACAAAAAGTTTCCAGGTTAGTATCTGTCTGTTGTTGTCGTACGTAGACTGGATGTCTTTGGACCGACTAATTGAATCAAATTGGGCTTTGGCACACAGGTTTTGGGGCCAAAGATTTTAAAATTTCACGTTCCGCTATTTATAGCACACGAAAATGTTAACAATTTATCATGATGGATTTTTTTTGGTAACAAGAAAATTATCAAGGTTATGGCTTTTTCAAAATACAAAATGAAAATGAAAATTCTAAACCAATTAACGCACGATATAAAAAAGGCAAGAAAAACTAAACGTTACTTTTTGAAAAACTTACAAATTCATCATAACAGGTTTTAAAATTTAAAAAAAATCGAAAATTCATCTTTTAATCGCACAAAAAATACTGAATTATTACATTCTCATCATAATAAGAAGGTATTGTTTTATGGGAAAACTGACTATCGCGGATTTCTTGAAATTTTCACTTTTCGAGAATCCCTAATTCCCGAAGAAACCGGTATTACGATGACGTCTATCTGCCGGCCTTGTCATTATCGTCGTTGTCGTTGTAGTCTGTAAACACGGTAACGATTGAAGTAATTATTTTATTGAATTTCCATTTGACACACTTTATAAGGATATGAAAAGAAAGGACGATTTCGTTAGCCAGCTATTTTAAATAAAAATGCAATAATTTGGAGCATTTTCAAAATTTTTAAGGCCACTTTTTTAAGATTTGAAATTTTCATATAGTGCTGTTTATAGTGCACAAAAACATGAACAATTTATCTTGATGACTTTTTTTGATAACAACAAAATTACCAGAGTTATAGCGTTTCCAAACTTTAAAAAAATAATAAAAACGAAAATGACTATTCTATGTCATTCAACGCACCACATGAAAAAAGTCAACAAAAGAAAAATATTAGTTTTTAAAGACCTACACGATTATAATAACAACTTTTTGAATTTTGTTAAATAATTTAAAATTAAAATTTTTGTCGCACAAAAATGATGTATTACATTCTCATCATAATGAGAAGGCCATTTGGTTTTAACATTAGTTTAAAAAAAAGTTTAAACATTAGTTTTATGTGAAAATTGTCTATCGCTAAATAATCTAAATAAATGTATTATAAGTTTGATACAGAAGTGTTAAACATAATATAGAAAAGTTAACATTTTGGACAAAATCGAGTGCGAAGCACGAGATACGTGATGAGAATGTGTTCGTTAAAGCTGCAGAAGCTTTAACAAAGGAGAATTCACAATCACCAAATTACAGTTGTCGATGCTTGGTTCGTTAACCTTAATAGATCTGTGCACAAATGTGGGGCAAATACTTATCAAGTCAAAAATTCATCCTGTAAGATCAAAAATTCATCTCTGTGGCCGAAAATCTAATTATTTTGTTGAAAATTTGACTTTTTTTTATAGAAAATCAATTTTCTCGGTAGAAAATTAATGCAGATATTTGAAAATACAAAAAATTTGTTTTTTCTTTGGCAAAATTAATTGTTTTGACTGATAATTTAACTTATTGGGTTAAAGATTTATCATATATTTTTGTGAAAAATCAATCTTTTTGTTAAAAAATTCTGGAATCTGGTTGAAATGTACCATTTTTATCATCTTGGCGTTCTTGTTGAAAATTTAATCAATTAGTTAAAACTTTAAATACTTTGTTCTTGGGTAAAAGTGAAACAGTCATCATGGAAAATAAAAATTCATCTATTTCCACGAAAATGTAACTATTCAGTTGAAAATTAGTCTTTTTATAGTTAATTAATTTTCTTGGTAGAAAATTCATCTATATATTTGAAAATAAACATTTTTGTTGAAAATGAAACTACTTGGCTAACATTTTCACTACTGTGTCAAATAAAAAAAATTTGGTTGAAGATTCAGAATTTTTGTTGAAAATTTTTGAATTTCGCTGATAGATCATTTCTTTATATAAAATAAATCATCTTGGTAGAAAATTCATCTATTTCGTTTTCAATTTATCCGTTTGGTTGAAAATTAACCTTTTTGTTGCAAAATAATCTGTTTGGCCAAAACGTGAACTACTTTATCAAAATTAAATTTTTTTTTGGTTGAAGATTTATAATTTTTGTTGCAAATTTGTCTCTGATTAAAAATTTATGAATTTTGTTGAAAATTCGTCCGTTTTGGTAAAAAAAATCTTTTTGGTAGAAAATAGATTTATTATGTTCAAAATTTATCTCTTTGGTTTAAAATTAAATTTTTTGGTAGATGATTCGTCATTTTAGTTTGAAATTAATCTCTTTTGTTTGAAATCTAATTATTTGGTGAAAAACTTGGGTGTTTGGTGTTGAAAATTATTTTTATCACTGAAAATTTTACTACTCCAGTAAAAGATACATAATTTTAGTTGAGAATTCATCTCTTTGATAGAAAATTAAACTTCTAGGTTGAAAATGC
The DNA here is from genome assembly GCF_010883055.1 of Belonocnema kinseyi. Taxonomy (NCBI): domain Eukaryota; kingdom Metazoa; phylum Arthropoda; class Insecta; order Hymenoptera; family Cynipidae; genus Belonocnema; species Belonocnema kinseyi. Next base: position 79,077,020 of record NC_046661.1, on the reverse strand, counting down.
AACTGTTTGGTTAAATATCCAATATTTTGTTGGAAAATAATATTTTTTGGTTTAATATAAATATTGTTTATATAAAATTAAAATATTTTTGATTTTAATATCAATTATTAAAGTTTTCTTTGACTATTCATCTTTTTTGATTGAAAATTCAACCACTTGCTTAAAAGTTAAACTACGTTGTTAAAAATTTATTTTTTTGCTGAAAATTAATTATTTAACTGAAAAATTAACTACCAGTTGAAGATTAGTAAATTTTATTTGAAAATTCTTCTCTTTAGCTGAAAGTTTAAATATTTTGTTTCAAATTAATCTAAAAGCTTTGGAATCAACTATTATCTGGAAAATTTGTTTTTTTTTTGTTTAAAAACTCATCTATTTTAGTATAAATTTAACCTTTTTTTATTAAAATTGCAACTATTTGGTTGAAAATTCGTTTTTTATTGTGTGCTGCTTTTAATTGTTTGTAACTTAAGTAAAAATATTTTTGGTTTTAATATAAATTATATTATCTATATTTTTCATTCAAAATGAAAAACTTTTTTGGTTTTAATATCAACTAAATAAAGTTGAACTATTTTGTTAAAAATTCACGTTTTTGGTTGAAGATACATAAAGTTGAAAATTTGCTTTCTCACCTGAAACTTTAAGTATTTTGTTGAAAATTAATTTGTTTAACTGAATAGTTAACTAATCCAGATAAAGATTAGTAATTATTTTAAATATTCACTGTTCAGTTAAAAATTAAAATCTGTTTTGTTTAAAGATTCAACTATTTGGTTTAAGAATCATCTTTTTTCGGGCGAATTTAAAACTGTTTTTGGCTTAAAAATATATTTTTTTCAATATCAATAATTATTATTTTTTAATCAAAATTCACATTTTTCGGTTAAAAGTTGAACTACATGGTTAAAGATGATATTTTTTCGTTAAAAATTTATCATTTCAGTTGAAAATTTATGTCAATAGTTGAAAATTTAACTATTTGGTTAAAAGTTAATCTATTTTGATGACAATGTCATTTTTAATTCAAATTTCAGGAATTCAAAGTAGTAAAAATCAATATTAATAATAGTAACAAAATTAATTGGATTTAAATGAATGTATTTCCGTGTTTCGGTTCAGGTACAATGTCGGATCGTTACATCTATATTACATAAATAATCGTGCGGGAAATTTTGAAATTTAATGAACCTAAATTCGGAAACAAATTCAATAAACATTCCGAATTCTTTAATTTATTAGTCTATCTTTGTCACTTGGTAGAATAATTTTTTACGTTCTCTAAATAACTGTAGGTACATTTTGATTTGGGCCATTCAACTGGTGTGTCCAATGCTTTTGCCCAGATTATAGAAGCTACTGCACCAAGAGCTCGAGACATGCAGAGAAAAACTTGATTGAATTCCATGTCTTTCAATCCGTAAAGCTTTAAAAAATAAAAATTAAATTAGTTAAAAAAAAATTATAGGCATAAGATAATATTAATTAATTAATTAATTTATTAAATACATTTTTAAAATTAATACATTGAACTCTCACTCATTCCAAAGGCCGAGAAACGTAAACATTCCGATATTCCAAATTTGCAGGGGCCCCCATCTCTACCGCGAGTCGTGGGGCGAGTTTGTCAAGCGACGCTCATTGGCTGTGCTTACATGGTGTCAACGCGTGCGCTGTTCATTGGCCTGCCACTGACGCGCGCGAGACCGTACAGGCACAGTGGTGGGAGGTGAAGCAGGTTCCCCCTTGGAATATTCGAACGTAAAGGATTTTAAATAAGTGAGAGTTCACTGTAATAAATAACGCACTCAAAAAATAGAAAGTAAATCAATAATAGCAAGCTTTAATTGAAAAAAAATAAATTACTTCAAAAATTGGAGCTGCTATAGCAGATTCCTCGGGCCAAATCTTTTTCTTATTTGAACTTTCTCTTATAGCTGACAATATTCCAGATATATCCTGAGAAAGCTAAAAACGATTGAATTATTTTTGAGTATTTAATTTAAATTCAGTATATGTTATACAAAATATAATATATTAATATTCTATTTTTGGTTGGAAATTGATCGTTTTTAGTTGAAAATTCCATCGCTAAATATATCATTCATTTGATTGGTTACAGATGAACTATTTTGATGAAAATTCGTTTTTTTGTTGTTGAAAATTATTTTTGTTACTGAAAATATAACTATTCCATTTTTTGTTGAAAAATGATTTTTTTTTTGTTTATAATTTTTATTTTTGGGTATAACATTACTTTTTGATTGAAAGTTGTTTAAAAATGTAACTTCTTCGCAAAAATTTGGACTACTATATTAAAAAAATGTTGGCTGAAAATTCGTGTATTTGTTAATAATTCATCTTTTTTAAAATTAATTTTCTTCTTTGAAAAATTAAACTTCTTGTTAGAAAATTCTCGTCTTAGATTGAAAATTGAAACATTTTGCTGAAGAATCGTTTTCCTTTCTATTAAATGTTTTGCTGGAAATTTACTTTTTGGTTCAAAAATCAATTAATGGCTTCAAACTTGAAATGCTCCGTAAAATTTTTTTTTTTTTTTTGGTTGAAGATTTGTTATGTTAGTTGAAAATTCCACTAGTCGGTCATAAATGCGGTTTTTTGTTGAAACATTGGTAGAAAATTAAACTATTTTATTGAAAATTAACATTCTTATCGTAAATCAATATTATTATTTTTTTTTATGAAACTACTTTAGTGTTGAATTTTCAACAAAATAATAAAATTTCAATTCAAATAGTTGCATTTTCAACCCAATAGTTGATTGTTCCAGAAAATTTTTTTTCAAATGAGAGTTGAATTTTCAATATGTAAGGACGAATTCTACCATCAAAAAAGGGAAATTTGGAATAAATCATTTAAATTTTCATCAAAATAATCAAATTTATACAAAATCGTTAAGCTTTTAACAAAATAATTAAATTTTCAATACATTAGTTGAATTTTCAACTAAAATCATGAATCTACAAAAGAGAAATTAATTTTTAACAAAGATTTATTATTAAGTTAATTCGCAAACAAGATATGATGGCTGATATTGCAACAAAAAAAAATTTTTGTTTAAAGTCAAAAGCAGTCGAAATTAACCAAAAAGATGATTCCTTAACAAAAATGTAATAGTTTAAACTTTATTAAAAAAATTTTTTCTGCAAAAGAGTTAAGTTGCAGCTGAAGAAATTGATTTTTAAACATAAAAACGAATTTTCAAAAAAGGAATAGAATTTTTCACCCATGAGATGGATCTTTACATGATTAAATTAATTTTTAACAAAGTAGTTCAACTGTCAACGAAATAGTTTAATTTTTGATCGAGGAGTTTCATTTTCTATTGAAAAGATGAATTTTTAACTAAGATTATGTATATTTCCCTGAAATGTTCAACTTCTTAATCAAAACATTAATTTTTTATGAAAAAAGCGAATTTGCAACCAAATTGTTACGTCATCAACGAATGAGATGAATTTCCAACTAGAATAACGAATCCTTCACAAAAAAATTAATTATTAAGAGAGTAGTTCAATTTTTAGCTAGTTAGCTCCTTTTATAACAAAAGTTGAAAAGTTTTATTTTTTCTGAAGAAAATTAATTTTTAAACGAAAAAAAAACATATTTTTAGAAAAAAAGTTGAAACATTCAACCAAAGATGAATTTTCAACAAAAAAAGTTTATTTTTTGAACTACATAAAGTAAAAAGTAAAAGTAACAAAGATAAATTTTCTATTTAAAAAAAGTTAAATTAACCGTTAAGAAATAAATGTTAGAACAAAACTTAAACAAATTTTCAACAAAATAGATAAAGAAAGAGAAAAAAGATAAATCTTCAACCAAAAAAATAAATTAAAAAAAAATGTGTTTCACCTTTCAGCCAATTAGCTGAATTTTTTATCAAGAAAGATGATTAAAAAAAAACAGTTGTATTCACAATAAAATGATTAAATTTTAAGCGAAATAGTAGAATTTGTAATTGTAGAATTTATTATAATAAAAATTAATATAATTTTGAAATATCACTTGAAAGGATTGGATAGGACATAGAAATAGGTGGATTGCGAGGTCATCTCATTGTCAAGAAAACTCACTTTGATCCTCGGATCATTCGGCAGATTTTCTCTGGCAAATTCTCGCAGCGCATTGTATCGCGAGTCTCCGAATTCAGACTCTTTGTGAGCTACGATTTCTGAGCTTTTATCGACAAGTACACTCAGGAAACTTTTCAAAGCATCCTTCTCAGGTTCAACGCCGAAAACACTTTGTACTTTCGTTTGAAAATGTACGTACTGAAAAATAGAAAAAAAATATTATTAAAAATATCGATAATAAACACTTTCCACTCACATTTATTTAAAAAAAAAAATTAAAAATTTTAATTATAGTAGGTCTGACCGGAAAAATATTGTTTCAGAGTCGATTCATCGCACCTTATTCAGCAATTTCTGGTAAAACCAGATATCATACGACCCCCCACCCACTTATGTAGTCCTCTCCTGGTTCCTGTGATTTCTGGCACACCATATATTCGGATACTTTCCGGACAGACCTAGTATATTTAATTACACCATTAAGCCATTTCCCTTTCGGGGTAGGCGTGACTCACTCGGCAGGGGAAATGAGTAGTGTGTGGAAGGGATAGAGATTTTTCAGATTGATCCAGAATTCTCAATATTTCAAAACATGTATTGCATTAAATATGGAGTGACTTTATAAATAAAAATTATTACTTTTATTTTTTTATTTCATTTTTGATTTATCTTACGGGAATCTTAAAAAAAATATTTTTTATACCTGGCTCATCGTTCCAGTTCTGGGCTCATTAAAATAAGCTGGAATACCAGCTGCTAAAGCTTGACTAATTGCAGGTTGAGCTGTTCCCAAAATTTGTGTAACGTGGGCACCTGGTATGCCACCATCGTCGTCTCTGCAGTTCAATTTATAATTTAAAGTCGCGATTATCGCAATAATTTAATATAAGTAAAAATTGTGAATTATAGTTTCAAAATTCGGTTCCATAATACTCATGTAACATTAATGTAACTGTTATGTAACAATTGAGCTGCCGAATCGAAGAAGGGCACATAAACTTATTTTGCCGGGAGTGGGCAGGTCGATGAAAGTTTTCAAAAGTATTTTCGTATTTTCATTATTAAAGACTAAAACTAGATGTAGAATTTCATTGCGCATCTTTTTTCCCCCAGGCAAAAAGTTGTAGCTATTTTATTTTTCTAATTAAAGCCAAAAAACTGGCTTTTCTGGAAAAATCAATTTTAATTCGTTTTTCACTTCAACTCGTGCTCAGTCAGTCAGTTTTCAGGATTTTTAAATTAAATTTGCAGAGAATATATTTTGAAATGTCCTTCGATTGATAGAGCAAAAGGAACTTAAAAATTTATTTAAAAAAAATTGTAGTCAATTTTTTTCTGATGTTCTGATTCCTTTTGCTCTATCAATCGAAGGACATTTCGAAATAAATTCAATGTGCGCAATAAAAGATGCGCAATGAAATTCTACATCTAGGTATAGTCTTTAAAAATTAAAATTCGAAAATGTTTTTGAAACCTTCCTGGGGCCTCCCCACTCCAGTCGAAATAAGTTGATGTGCCCTTCTTCGATCCGGCTGCTCAATTATGTAACAGTTATGTAACATCTGTTAAAGAGCCATGTGATAATTATGTAACATTTATGTGGCAGTTATGTAACATGTACGTAACATTTATGTAACATACACTCACCAGTTATGTAAAAGTTATGTAAAATTTATGTAACTGGTATGTAACATGCAGGTCACAGTTATACAAAACGCATGAAATAGTTATATAATCATTATGTAATACCTATACATAGACACATAAATTTGTTTATAAATGATTAATCAAATAATTATAATAAAGACTCACGCATTAACTGCAATATAAAGTCTCAGAAATTCTCCTAGTGATTTTTTTCCCTCCTTTCCTATATGTGAAATGTTTCCAATACAGTCAAGGAGAAAATCTACCCAGTCCCCTTCTTTGTGATGCGTGAACTTTAAACTTTGTTGTGGCCCGGTTAAACAAACAATAGCTGGCAGAGTCGCTAGAATTTCCATACTATCTTCATAAATATACTGCAGAAAAAAATGTAAAGAAAATGATTCTTTTTTTTCATTTGCTATAAATTAGTTTAAAAAATTTTTAATTAGTGCACAGACTTCATTTTATTTACATATCCTAGATAATTGGGACACAGAAATATTCTGTAAATGTTACAGAACAGAAAGTTATACGTTTCAGAACAGGCTACTAACCACTTATACAAAAATTTCATTCCAAAAAACTATCACCAATCTGCAACAGTTCCATAACAATGAAAGAATGCTGTTACGCTTATGAAACTAGTATAGAGTACTATAGTAGTATAACAAAGCGACAGTTGTGACACTTAACGATCGAGCAAGGTTATGTTCTATGCTAAGTTAAAGTTTCTGTACCGTGCTGAGTTATCGACATTAGATTATTAGCATCAGTTGGTAATACAAATCCATAAACCATCTATATCCTTATTTACCTCTTTCACTTCCTCTTCTTCCTCCTCTTGCTCCTCGTCATCTTTTTCCTCTTTTATGTCCTCCTCTTCCACTCGCTTCTCCTCAACCTCCTCCGTCTCCTCCTCCTCCTCCTCCTCTTTCTCCTCTTTCTCTTTCTTATATATATATATATATATATATATATATTCTGAATGTTTTTAACATCCTCCTACTTGTATTTTAACATGAGGTGAACAATAAGAAGCACGAGATAGATAGTAAATAGTAAATATGGTAACGTTTTTAGTACGCTTCCAGATGATTAACGTTTTTGGTAGAAAATAAATCTTTCTGTTTAAAAATTTATGTTTTTAGTTCAAAATTCAACTTTTTGGTTGAGGATTCTTGAGTTTTATTAAAATTCGCCACTTTCGACAATAAATTAATCTTTTTGTTTGAAAATTCATCTTTTTTATTTCTAATTTCAACTTTTTTGTTAAAAACACTTAATTCTTATTAGAAATTCATCTTTTTTATAGTAAATTAATATTTTGTTTAAAAACTCGTTTTTTTGGTTTTAAATTCAAATTTTTGGTTTAGAATTCTTGAATTTTATAAAAAATTCGTTTTTTTTTCAGTAGACAATTAATGTCCTTCTATGAAAATTCATATTTTTGGTTAAAAATTTATGTATTACTTACAAATTCAACTTCTTAATTAAATATTAAACAACTAGGTCTTAAAATTAAACTACTTTTTAAGAGGTAAAACAACTATTCTTTCTTTCTTAAAAATTCAACTTTTTATTTGAAAATTCTTGAATTTGATTCAAAATTCGTCTGTTTTGGTTGTAAATTAATCTTTTTGTTTAAAATATCATTTTTTTGTCAACATTTTAACAACTAGGTTTTAAAATTGAAGTACTTTATTAAAAATGAAAATTTAAAAAATAAATTTTCCTTAAAAATTCAACTTTTTGTTTAAGGATTCTTGTATTTTATTAAACAATTCGTCTTTTTTGGTAGTATATTAATCTTCTTTAAAAATTATTTTTTTCAGTCGAACATTCAACTTTCTGGTTGAAAATTCTTGAATTTTGTTATAATTCTATTTGTTCGGTAAAATATTCATCTTTTTGTTTGAAAAATGATCTTTTTGGGGGTAAAAGCTATCCAGCCCCTTAACCCAGGCTGCGGGGGGTCTATTGTTTCGGCCGAGTCGAGCGCTGGCGGTACAGTCTTCTTCAACAACGCACTGCGAACCCTACACGGTACGCACAATCGCGAAACACTACGAAGAGAAAGAGAGACACTAGGAAAAGGAAGGAAACACAGTGCAGGACTACATATTAAGGGGCCCGTCATCTTTTCGGATTGAACATTGAATAGTTACAAATTTCTTTTTTTCTTTTGATACTTAAATTACTTGTAACTATAAAAATATATATTTTTCTTTTAACAATTCATTGCTACTACTAAGGTAGTTCTACTTTAAAACATGGTTATTCAATTTTTAATCAAAAAGATGAATTTTCAAACCAACAACTTAATTTTGTACCGCAAAAAACCAATTTTTAACAAAATTCAAGAACTCTCAACCACACAATTAAATTTTTAACTAAAACACATTAATGTTTAAACAAAAAGTTTAATTTTTATACGGGAAGAAAACGAATTTTTTTAAAAAATTCAAGAATTCTAAAGCAGAAAGTTTTCAACTAAAAAATATGAAATTTTAGACCAGAAGATTAATTTACTTTAAAAAAAGACGAATTTTCAATATAATTCGAAAATTATCAAACAAGCAGTTGAATTTTCAACTAAACAAGATGAACAATTATACAAAAAGTTTAATTTTCTATCTAGAAAAAACTAATTTTTTAACATTATTTAAAAATTCAATTCATTGCATGTATTCAAACAGTACATTATACCTTCCTCATTGGGGATAGAAATGCATTAATGGCTTATAAAATACTAAGATATTCATATTCAGGAGACATTTTTTGGACAATTTAAACAAAATTTATCTCGGGGATCTATTAGAGCAGACAAAACTATTAGTGGCGACTTGTGTATAGCGGCGACTAGACTAACAGTATCTGGGCCGATAACTTAGCTGCATTTCAAACATTCGGTTCTGTTACTGGCCGCTGTCGTTATTGACCACTTAGCCTATATTTTGTTCAAATTGTCCAAAAAAATGTCTCCTGAATATGAATATCTTAGTATTTTATAAGCCATTAATGCATTTCTATCTCCAATGAGGAAGGTATAATGTATTGTTTGAATACATGCAATGAATTGAATTTTTAAATTATGTTAAAAAATTAGTTTTTTCTAGATAGAAAATTAAACTTTTTGTATAATTGTTCATTTTGTTTAGTTGAAAATTCAACTAATTGATTGATAATTTTCGAATTATATTGAAAATTCGTCTTTTTTTAAAGTAAATTAATCTTCTGGTCTAAAATTTCATATTTTTTAGTTGAAAACTTTCTGCTTTAGAATTCTTGAATTTTTTAAAAAATTCGTTTTCTTCACGTATAAAAATTAAACTTTTTGTTTAAACATTAATGTATTTTAGTTAAAAATTCAATTGTGTGGTTGAGAGTTATTGAATTTTGTTAAAAATTGGTTTTTTTGCAGTACAAAATTAATTTTTTGGTTTGAAAATTCATCTTTTTGGTTAAATATTGAACAACCAGGTGTTAAAGTAGAACTGCTTTAGTAGTAGCAATGAATTGTTAAAAGAAAAATATATATTTTTAGTTGCAGGTAATTTAAGTATCAAAATAAAAAAAGAAATTTGTAATTATTCAATGTTCAATCCGAAAAGATAACGGGCCCCTTAACATGTAGTCCTGCACTGTGTTTCCTTCCTTTTCCTTTTCCTAGTGTCTCGCTTTCTCTTCCTAGTGTATCGCGATGGTGCGAAGCGTGTAGGGTTCGCAGTGCGTTGTTGAAGAAGACTGTACCGCCAGGGCTCGACTCGGCCGAAACAATAGACCCCCCGCAGGCTGGGTTAAGGTGCTGGATGGGAACCCTGAGATAGCTTTTACCCCTTTTTGGTTCAAAATTCAACAAATAGGTTTTAAAGTTAAACTGCTTTCTGAAAAATGCAATTTCTGGTTGACAATTCAAAATTATAGTTAAAAATTCATCTTTTTGGTTGAGCATTGAACTGTTTTGTTTTGTTGTCAAATTACTTCGTTAATCGAAAATTTACTGATTCCATTTTTGATCGATAATGGTTCTTTTGTAAGTAAAAATTAAATTTGTCAATTTAAAATTGTGATTTTTTTTTGTTGAAAATTAAAAAATATTTGAAATTTAATTAAATAGTTTAGTTGAAAATTCAATTTTTCGGTTGAAATTTTTATATAAATTCGTCATTTCCTTTTGAAAGTTCAATAGTTTACTAAAAAAATCAACTATTTGATCGAAAATTAATTGTTTTTCTCATTAAAATTTTTTTTTAAAATTGAAAATTAAACTATTCTATTTTTGGTTCAAAATTTACCTTTCTTAGTTAAAAAATTCAATTATAGCCAGATTAACTGTCATATAAAGTTCAATTAGGCACATTTCAACACTTACTCTAAAAATCACTTTTTTATTTTAATTATTAATTTATTACCAAAGTTTATAATTTACCACATGGTCACGTAGACGATATAAGCATATTGGCAGCTTGACCAGTGTTGGGTAAGTTTCTCTATAAAAAGTAACTCTTTACAGCTACGTTACTTTGCCAAAAAAGTAACTCGTTACCTTTTCAGTTACTTTTCCAAAAAAGTAACTCGTTACAGTTACTAGTAAAAGTAACTTAAGTTACTTTAAAAGTTACTTTTCATATCCCCCCTCGCCTAATTTTTCAGTCAAGAAAGATTGAAATAAAATGATTTTTTTTTAACTATAAAATGAAAAATATGCAATGTGTTCCGATCCGACAAAACTCAACTTCGAAGTTTCGGATTCGCTTGAAGCAATATGTTCAAAATAAAAGTTTGCTTGTTTATAAAGCAAATGAAAAACAGCGCGCGAGCGCGAAATCGATAACACAGGCCGACAAAATTTGACAAAGGTCCGGAACCAGAGACCAGACCTAGTATACCCGAAGGTTTTTGCTGCGCTGAATCCGAATCCGACCTCAG
>NC_046661.1:79061486-79066247 GCF_010883055.1 Belonocnema kinseyi | reverse complement strand
TTGACCCTTTTAGGTTAGAATATCTCGAAAACTGAGGGTGATGGAATTTTTCTGAGGTCAGATTCGGATTCAGCGCAGCAAAAACCTTCGGGTATAGTTGGTTTGGTCTCTGGTTCTGAGAATTGTTGGCCTGTGTAATCCTTTGTTTCCTCGACGCGTGAAATTTTAAAAATTCTCATCCTTTGTAAAAAAGCAATCAAAAGTAAGACATACAGAAAAAGCATAAAGTAACGAAAAAGCAACTTAAAAAAAGTTATCAGTTACCGGGAAAATAGTAACTAAGTTATGTCACAGTTACTTTTTTTGAAAAGTAACGAAGTTACTGAAAAAGTTACAAGTAACTTAACTTTTAAAGTAACTTCGTTACTTTTAACGAGTTAGAACCCAACACTGATCTTGACTCGACATAAACACAAACAAAATCAGTATGAACAAAAAATCAGGTTTTACCTAAAGGCTACATTACTTTCAGGGGAGGGGGGGGGGGGAATCATAACCAAACAAAGATTGCCAACGAGGCGGGGGAGGGAAAAGTAGAAGAGTTGAGAAGTCAGACGAGGAGAAGGAAGAGATGGAGGAGAGAGAGGAGGATTTTCAGGAAGGTAGATCACTCATAATTAAATGGTGCACGATCCACTTTAGAAATCTACATTACCAACTGAGTGTAACGCCAAATGCCAGTATTTAAGCTTGGAACAGAATCTTTCTTGGTCGGTTAATGTCGCAGTTTCTGCTTTGCTATACTACTTATTATTGCATCAAGTATCACAGAACGTGTGTGGGTCTGTGGTTCTATTACATAACAGATCTTTAACCTTATAGTAATAACGTATTTTCTGAAAATATTTATTGTAAACGAAAATGATAACATTCTAAAATAATTCCTTGAGTTAAATTAATCATAATATTTTTAAAATAGATTATTGAAAGTAAAGTTTCAAAATCCAAGGAAAAGATACTGAATGCGGAGGAAAATAAATGGTTAAAAAAATGACAGAAGATCCTAAATGTAAATATAAAGAGAGAAGAGGAGGAGAAATATACACTTTTAGGTTAGGAATAGGGAACGGTAATTGATTATGTGACAGTGGACTACGAGGAAGAGATCGAAATAATTATAGGAAAAAGTAGTACTATAGTGCACAAGGGGAAAAAATTAGTGAAGGAGGGGTAGAAATGGATGGGTTTCGTAATGAAAAGAGAAGAAAAAGGAAGTGAGACGGGTTTCAAGATAATGGAGAAAAAGGAAAAGCAGTGGACAAGAATATACGAGAAACAAGAAGATGTACTCGGAGTGATGCGATCAAGGAAAGAGTAAAATTAAAGTTTTGAAAAAGAAGAGGTTTGGAAGATAGTAAATAGAGATAAAAACAGTAAAAGAGTAAATTAGGATATTAGGATGATAGGAGATGAGAGGAGGAAAATATGTAGAGAAAGAGACGACAAAGCGGACATAACAAGAGAAGTCGTCAAGGTGTTAGGAATAATAAAAGATGAGATATAAACCTGGTATATATTAGATTCCAAATGAAGTCTGGAAATATGGTGGTGAAAGAGCTTAAGGAATGGGTATGGATAATGTACAATGGAGTATGAAGACGAGAGGGGTAGCCAGATTTATGAAAAGAGGTTCTGATAGAACCCATAGTAATGAAAGGTAAAGGATGGAACGTTAAAGATTATAGAGGAATTACTCTAATGCCCATATTGAAAAAATGCTTGTAACTGTTTTATCAGAGAGATTGAAGTAAGAAGTTGGGGAAAAAGGATTGAGTCACCGAATCAGAAATGATTTAGTAAAGTTTCAGGGAAGACATTATAAATAAAGCAGAAGAAAATTTTCAATTTTTTTTTCAAATTCGTATATATTTACGCATTTCTTTTCTTACTTCCCAGTGGGTGTATTTCATTGCTCCGTTTTTAATGGCACTTTTTGTGTGCTTGTCAGCATCCAGTGTTGTAAGTGCAATAGAAAGTCGTCTCAAAGGGGTAACTGTCTTTGGTAGAGATTTCAAAACTGCTCCCACGATACCCCCATCTCCTGCCTCTAACCACCATTCTTTTCTTTTTTCTCTCCTAGCCGACCAATCGGCAATAAGAGACTCAGTTTGTTCCATAGTCGGAACATCTCCTATCAAACCATTTTCTTGAATTTTATATATAATACAACCAAAAATTTTCAAGGAATCTACATTATCTTCAGAGAATAACAGAAATTCTTAACATCTTTTCAGACTAGATGGGAGCTTTGAATTAAAAATTTTTTTAATTACATTTTTTCTGTAAAAAAATCTCCTTCGCTTCGCTGGGAATCGAACCACATAACTTCTAATTGACGGTCGGGTGTATTTCCCTTAAGCCACTAGAGAGATCGAAAGAAGAATCCTTTTGCAAAAATACACGCATTATTTTGCCAGGTGTTATAAGTCAAATTTCTCAAGAAATCTGTATTATCATCAGAGAATAACAAAAATTATGAACCTATTTTCAGACTAGATGGAACTATGAATTAAAAATCTGTAGTACGATTTCCAGTGGAGCAAAGGAGAAAATCTTATTCAGACAATATTTAAATTACAAATTTTTTAATTCATAGCTACTTCTAGTATAAAAAGACGCTAAGAATTTCTGTTATTCTCTTATGATAATACAAATTCCTTCAAAAAATTAACTTGTAATACCTGGCAAAATAATGCGCGTATTCCTGAAAAAGGATTCTTCGTCCGATATCTCTAGTAGCTTAAGGGAAAATACCCTTCCGGTAACCGGAAGTTCTGTTACTCGATTCCCAGCGTAGCGAGGGAGAAAATCTTTTTTTAGAAAAAATTTAATTTACAATCAAAATATAATTTTATAACATTTTTTAAAGTAGGCGAAATGCTCCTAAAAATAAGGGTTTCACAGCATATTAAGACATTAACAAATCACATCCCTTCTACGCCTAAGTCACGGGATAAATTTATCTATGAATCGGGGTAAAGTCAGCTAGGAAAAGGGCAAACAGGTTCGGATACAAGGAAAAACTTGGGTATGGTGCGTAGTAAAGTTATTTAGAGTACGGGGTAAAGTCGGCTAGGACAAAGGGTAAAGTTATCTAGGATACGGTTTAAAGTCGGCTAAAGTATGGGCTTTAGTTAGTTAGGATACGGAGTAAAGTTGGTTATGGTATGTGGTGAAGTTATTTAGAGTACAGGGTAAAGTTGGGTAGGGTACAATGTAAAATTGGCTGCGGACCAAGATAAATTCATGTAGGGTACGGAGTAAAATCGGCTAGGGTCAGCGGCAAAGTTGATAAAGGGAAAGGGTCAGGTCGATTATGATATTTATTAAAATGGGGTATAGTATGGGGTGAAGTTATCTAGGGTATGGGGTAAATTCGGGGAGAACACGGGGTAAAGTTGGTAAAAGGTAATGGTAACGTCTATAGGGTAGGAATTATTGCTGGGGAGAATATGGAGTAAAGTTTGGGAGAGTACGGTGTAAAGTCGGGTAATATACGGAGTAAAGTCCGCTAGATTACAGGGTGAATTAGGGTATCGTAAGGGATAAAGTCAGCTAGGGTATTGGGCAAAGTTAATAAAGGGAAAGGGTCACGTCGGTTATGATACCTATTAAAATTCTGCAAGGTATGGAGTAAAGTTATCTAGGGTATGAGGTGAAGTCGGACAGAACACGGGGTAAAGTTTGTAAAAGTTAAGGTCACGTCGGTTATGATACGTACTAAAGTTGGGCAAGGTATGGGGTAAAGTCAGGTAAGGGTAACGTCTATAGGATACGAATTAAAGTTGGGGAGGATATGGAGTAAAGTTTGGGAGGTTACGGTGTAAAGTCGGGTAGGAAACGAAGTAAAGTCCGCTAGATTACAGGGTAAATTTGGGTATCTTACGGGGTACAGCCGGCTAGAATACGGGGCAAGGTTGGTAAGGAGAAAGGGTCACGTCGGTTATGATACATATTGAAGTTGGGCAAGGTATGGGTTAAAGTTATTTAGGGTTTGGGGTGAACTCGTGTAGGGTACGGGGTTAAGCCGGGCAAGATAAAGAGTAAAGTCTGCTAGATTACAGGGTAAATTTGGGTATCATACGGGGTAAAGCCGGGCAAGATAAAGAATAAAGTCTGCTAGATTACAGGGTAAATTTGGGTATCGTACGGGGTAAAGTCGGCTAGAGTACGGGGTAAAGTTGGTAAGTAGTAAGGATACGTCTGTAGGAGGCGGATTAAAGTTGGGCAAGGTATAGGGTAAAGTCGTATAGGGTACCAGGTAAAATCGAGTTAGTTATAGGGTGAGGTCGGTTGTCTCTAATCAATTTGAATGTTACATTACAATTTTATATATTAGAACAAGTTAAAAGTTTTAATTTGAAAACATTGAATTTCGAGATTCTTCAATGAAAAAAGTTAAATTTTGAATACTTTGAATCGGAAATGATAAAATTTCAATTCTTTTCTAATAAAATTGTCCCATTTCTAAAATTTTAGTGTGAAATTTAAAATTCTTACTAGTTTCAGATCAAACAATTTAAAACTATATAAGTTCAATTCTTTTTCATTTGATTCGAAATGTTCTCCTTTTTCAACATTTATTTTCAAAATTTTACCGAATATAAAATTCGTTTATTTCGAGCATTTTCAACTTAAAAGCGTTCAATAAATTTTTAAGTTGTTTTCAAACTAACTTCTAATGTCAAAAATGTCTAAAACATAACATTCGAATTTTGTTTAGTAATGTATTTTTTAATTGTTTATATTTTTAGCTTTATA
>NC_046661.1:79059465-79061386 GCF_010883055.1 Belonocnema kinseyi | reverse complement strand
ATTAAAATTGGTGTATTTTTCAATAATGATATTATTAATTACACAGCCACACAAAAAAATAAAAGTTTGCGGATCTGGTAACAAGACACACATATTCTTATGGATTTTGGGGCGCCGAATTCAAATTCGGTATTAAAAATCACCCATCACGTCATGGTTGAGCCATAACCTCAAGAAATGACGAAAAATCATGCACTGAGGCAAATAAATTTCGAAATAATGCCAGTGATACAATTTTTCACTTCAAAAACATGTCGACAACTGTGAAGGATCAACCCTTGCCTGATATCAACTTATTTAACATAACTTTATCCAATAGAACCTGACCTTACTTAACCTGAATTAACAGAAATTTATTGAACTACACGTAAAGCTCTGGAAGCATATTTTTCCAGTAGCAAATGTGTGCTACATCGAATGGATCAACTCGAGCCTAACCTAGAAATAAATCTAACCTAGCCTAACCTAACCTAACTTAACGTAACACAAACTCATTGTGTTGTCCCGTTGTGTTTGCGGTACCGTTTCATTCAGCTTCGGCTTAACCTGCATAGAGGTTTAACCTATCCTAACCTAAAAAAACCTGACCTAACATAACCTAGCCGAATGAAGTTCAACCACATGTGTAGCTATGTAAGCGTACGTTTCTCAGTCTTAAATGTGTGCTATATTTAATAGGTTAACTCGATCTTAACCTACAAATGAATCTAACTTAACAGAACCTAACGAAATTTTGCTTAACGCAACACAACTTAACTTAAGTGTTCCCGTTTTAATATAATAAAATTCATTTCATTGTACTACAGATGGTTAAAAATTTAGACGCATATTACTCACTTGAAGAAACTTAGAACTACAAGTAGAATTGACCCCATTTCAATTAACCTGACAATGTTTGTATCAATTAAAATGTAGAACTGTAACGTAAACATGCCAATGAATAAGAGTTTTATTCAAAATTTTTTTCTCTCTGCTTTTCTTAGACTTAAGGGATATATTTATACAATTTTTCGTGTTTACATTTTATCTTGCTTTTTATCGTAATTAAATTGATATATAGACCTACTTCAGTTAGTATAGGTTAGTATAGGTTAAACCTCTATGTAGGTTAAGCTGAAGTTGAATGAAACGGTACCGCAAACACAACGGGACAACACAATCAGTTTAATTGTGTTTCGTGAGCTTAGGTTAGGTTAGGCTAGGTTAGGTTTATTTCTAGGTTAGGCTCGAGTTGACCCATTCGATGTAGCACACATTTGCTACTGGGAAAATATGCTTCCAGAGCTTCACGTGTAGTTCAATAAATTTCTGTTAATTCAGGTTAGGTGAGGTCAGGTTCTGTTGGGTAAAGTTATGTTAAATAAGTTGATATCAGGCAAGGGTTGATCCTTCACAGTTGTCGACATGTTTTTGAAGTGAAAATTTGCATCACTGGCATTATTTAAAAATTTATTTGGCTCAGTGCATGATTTTTCGTCATTTTTTGAGGTTATTGCTCAACCATGACGTGATAAGTGATTTTTAATACCGAATTTGAATTCAGCGCCCCAAAATCGATAGGAATACGTGTTTCTTGTTACCAGATCCGCACACTTTTTTTTGTGTGGCTGTGTTATTGAAAATTTTATTTTATGGCTATACTGATTACATCTTCTTCTTATCTGAAATTGAAGGGTTTGCAGACTTTCATACTTTTTTATATTAAGTAAAAATGATTTTTTCTACCTGTTAGTAACAGCCAAAAAACTGCTTCCGGACTAGGTGAGCTTCCACGACGTGGAAGAAGGGTCAATACTTCGGGTATTGTCAGTCCCCTGTATTGTATCTTAAAATAAAAATTCATAAAATATGTATTATACAATTTCAAAATTATAATTTTCTGTTGTATATACGTTACATAAAAGTTACGTATGTTTCACAT
>NC_046661.1:79045409-79059365 GCF_010883055.1 Belonocnema kinseyi | reverse complement strand
ATATATGTGTTTTGTAAAAGTTACATAATAGTTACATAACAATTGTGCACCGAGCACATAGCAGTTATGCAGCCATTGGATAAATATCAGATATATGTAACAGATACGTAACTGTTACATAAATGATATGTCAGTGACAGTGATATGCTTTTTAAGTAACTGTTACTTTACTAAAGTGTTACATATTTGTTTACTACTTATAGATTACTTGTAAACTCTTACGTATTTGTTCAACTACTGTTACATATCAGATATATAACTCCTTATCGTTTTTATAGCAGAAACAAAATTTATCATCAACTCGTGATTTATTTCAAAAATATAAACTTGGAAAAGAACTTTAGATATTTTGGTGTAATACACGTGTAATTCAGAGTAATCCATTTGCAATTCGAAGTAATGCAATTGCATTTCGGTGTAATCCTCGTGTAATTCGGAGTAATCCACTTCTAATTCGGAGTGATCCACTTGTGATTCGGAGAAATCCAATTGTAATCGGCTGTAATCCCGATTTTTTTGAAGCACTTCAGGTAATTCAAGTACATCAACTCTTGCTTTCAGTCAAGTGTCTGGGGTTGCTTTCAAACGGCCTTGGACTAATTTCGGGGAGATAGAAACGTAAGCAGTGAGGGCCGCCTGACTCGTTTCCAATTGGAACATAATTCTGTATAAATAATGTCGCCACCACTCTCGCCCTGATCCTATGAGAAACTGCGGAAGCCAGCAGTTCTAGGAAGTCTGAAAACGGGGTAACTGATAGCAAGAGTTTGATGTAATCTGCTTGTACTTCAGTTCTAGTTCAGCGTAATCCACTTGAAACCGGAGTAATTTATGTAATTCTGAGTAATCAACTTCCAATCAGCAGTAATGCACTTGTAATTCATAGGAATCCACTTGTGATTCGGAGTAATATACTTGTAATTGACTGTAATTCAGATTATTTTGAAGTAATTCAGGTAATACAAGTAATCCACTTGTAACTCAGTCCTAGTTCGGCGTAATACAATTCAAACCGGAGTAATTCATGTAATTCTGATTAATCAACTTCCAATCAGCAGTAATGTACTTGTAATTCACAGGAATCCACTTGTGATTCGGAGTAATCCACTTGTGATTCGGAGTAATCCAATTGTAAATCAGTGCAATCCAATTGCAATTCGGTGTAATACACTTGTATTTCAGAGTAATCCACTGATAAATCGGAGTAATCCACTTTCGATTCGGAGTAATCTACATGTAATCGGCTGTAATACAGATTATTTTGAAGTAATTCAGGTAATACAATTAATCTATTTGTAACTTAGTTCTATTTTGGCATAATACACTTGCAACCGGAGTAATTCATGTAAGTCTGATTAATCCACTTTCAACCAGCAGTAATGTACTTGCAATTCATAGGAACCCACTGGTGATTCAGAGTTTTCCACTTGTCATTCGGACTAATGCAATTGTAAATTGGTGTAATCCGATTGTAGTTCGGTGCAATACACTTGTATTTTAGAGTTATCCACTTGTAATTTGGGGTAATCCACTTGTAATTCGGAGTAATCCAATTGTAATTCGGTGTGATAGAATTGTAATTCAGTGTAATCCACTTGTATTTCAGAGTAAACTACTTGTAGTTTGTAGTAATCCACTGGTAATCGGCTGTAACCGAAATTATTTTGAAATAATTCAAGCAATACAAGAAATTCACTCGTTGCTCAGTTCTATTTCGGCGTAATATACTTGCAAGCGGAGTAATTCATGTAATTCTTAGTAATCCACTTTCAATCAGCAGTAATGCACTTGTAATTTATAAGAATACACTTTTCATTCGGAGTAATCAACTTGTAATTCGGATTAATCTAAATGAAAATCGGTGTAATTCAATTGTAATGCGGTGTAATCCACTTTCATTTCAGAATAATCCACTTGTGATTCGGAGTAATCCGCTTGTAATCCGGAGTGATACAATTGTAAACCAGTGTAAGCAAATTGTAATTCGGAATAATCCACTTGTATTTCAGATTGATTATTCAGTTCGAATCCGGAGTAATCCACTTTAGACCAGAGTAATTAATGTAATTCGAAGTAATCGACTTGCAGTCAAGAGGAATGCACTTATAATTATTCACAGTAATTCACTTTTGATTCGGAGCAATCCATTTATAATTAGGAGTAATCCACATTTAAAGCGGATATTTCACACTTTTCCAAAGTATTTCTAGTGATCTAAGTAATCCACTTGTATTCCAGTTTTAATCCAAAAAATCCACTTGTAATTCGAAGTAATCCTAATAATTTTAAGTCACTCAGGTAATTCAACTAATCCTTTTGGAAGTCAGATAAATCCACCTATAATCTATTTTCAATCCAGTATTAATCAGGCGTATTCTACTTGTAATTCGGCATAATTACAATAATTCGAAGCAATGCAGGTAATTCAGTTGAAAATTTAACTAGGTCGTTGGAGATTCCTTTTTAAAAATCAAAATCAATTTATTAACTTAAAATTTAACTTTTCTATTTTTGGTCGACTTTTTTAAAAATTGTAAATTCAACTGCTTAATTAAAAATAAACCAAAAAATTTATCTTATTTAATAGAAGTTTATTCTTTCCGTTCGAAAATTTATCTGTTTGGTTCAAATTATAACTATTTCATTAAAATTTTTTTTTTTAAATAAATATTTTCACTGACTATTTAACTGACTATTCTACTTTGATTTGAAAAATTTTCCGTTTGGGGTGAAAATTCATCTGTTCTTTGAAAGTTCGTCTTTTCAGTAAAACATGTATTTTATTCCTTGTTAAAAAATGTCTATATATGTTTAAAAAACATTTTGTTTAGTTGAAGATTTATTATAATCAAAGTTGAGATTTCATTACTTTCATTACTGAGGTTAGAGTGGTATAAATTCACTTTTTTGGTTGAAGATTTATTATTCTAGTTATAACTTCAGTTCTTTACATGAAATTCAAACTATTCCATTCTTCGTTGAAAATTGATTTTTTCAAAGAAGATATTTAGAAAAAATAGAAAGCTTAATTTTTTGGCAGAAAATTGAGATTTTTCGTTGAAAAATTATTTTATTTGGTTGAAAAACTATTTTGTTTCTAAAATCGTTTCTTTGGTTGAAAATTCAATTATTTTGTTAAAAATTCCTTTTTTTACTTTTGAAAAATTATTTTTCTAATTAAATATGTGAATATATTATTTTTGTATGAAAAATTATCTGTTTTAGTTGAAAATTCATGTTTTTGGTTGTATAATTTTTTAAAAAGAAAATTTATCTTTTGGACTGAAAATTTAACTATTTGTTTAAAAATTCATTATATTGTTCGAAGATTCATCGTTTAGTTACAAATTAATTTTGTCACTGTTTAAAAATGATTTTTTTTTTTGGTTGAAGATTCATTTTTATAGTTAAACATTAATTTTTTTATTGCTGGAATGTTAACTATTCATTTTCAAAATTCATTTTTTGTTATTGAAGATTTATCATTTCAATTATAATTTTATATTTTGTTTTAAAAAATTAACTATTTAGTTAAAAATTCCTTATTTTCATTGTTCAAAATCAATTTTTCTTAGTTGGAATTTCAAGTATTTTTCTGAAAATTCGCCTTTTCCACTAAGAAATTCATATTCTTCTTTAAAATGCCTTTGGTTAAAAAGTTAACTATTAATTTCAAAATTTTTTGTATTTTTTTCTTCAAAATTATTATTTTTTCAGTTGAAAATTCAACTACACTTGGTAGAAATTGGAACTTATTTATTTAAAATTGATATTTTTGGTAGACGATTCATCGTTTCAGTTCAAAATTCATCTGTTTGCTTACAAATTTAACTATGTAGTTCAAAATGAGTCTTTTTTTGTTTGTTTAAAACTAATTTTTTCAGTAGAAAATTCAACTATTTGCTTGAAATTTCATGTAATTTGTTGAAAAGTCGTCTTCTTTGGTAGAAAATTAATCTTCTTCATTGCAAATTCGTCTTTTTGGCTAAATATTCATTTATGTCTAGTTAAGATTTGAACTTATTTATTAAAAATTTATATTTCCAGGAGAAGATACGTGGGTTCAGTCAAAAATTAATTTCTATGATGGACAAAATTACCTACTTTTTCAAATACGTTTTCTTTTTTTTTTAATTTAACTTTTTTTTTTGCAAATACAAATATTTGGTTAAAATTTTATTTTTTTGTTGAAAAGTTGTCTTCTTTGAGAAAAATAAAGCTTCTTCATTTAAATTTTAACTTTGTTAGTTGTAAATTCAACTATTTGGTTTAAAATCTTTGTTTTTTGTTAAAAAGTTATATTTTTTGGTACAAAATTAATCTTTTTTGCTGAAAAACAAAAGTTGGTAAAAATTCATTATTGTTGATACTCCGTCTTTTTTAATAGTAAATTAATCTTTATTGTTCAAAATTAAACTTTTGGTTTGAAAAGTCAACTGTACTTGGTTGAAAGTGGAATTACTGTAAAAATTAATTTTGTCGGTGAAAGATTCATCGTTTCTATTAAAAAATATTCTGTTTGTTTAAAAAATTAAATATTGTCCTAAAAATCTAATCTTTTAAGTTGTAAATTCAATAATTTATCGAAAATTCAAGTTTTTGTTGAAATTGCAACTATTTCCTAAAAATTCATTTTCTTGTTTAATGATTTATCATTTGAGTTAAAAATGTATTCCTTCGGTAGAAAATTAAACTATTCTTTTAAAAGATTGGTCTTTTTCAGTAGAAAATTAAACTTTTGTTTAAGAATTCAACTATCTGCTTAAAAATGATTATATTGTGTTATATATTCACCAAATTGTTAGAAAGTAATGATTTCACTAAAAAATCACGTGAGTCTGCTTAAGGCGGAGTAATCCACCATAATGTTATGTAATTAATATTTATTAGTTTTTTCTACTTCGCACGAAACTTTTCCAAAAAGTTTTGCTAAATTTTCAAACTTATTTCAGCAAGTTTAAAAAAAGTCAAATAGGAAAATTCTTACTCCCAATTTAGAATCGACTTCTGAAGTTTCTCTGATAATTGTATTCACTCCTCTTAAGCCGCGAAATATATCGTCAATTGTAATTTGACTGACGATCGTAGAACCATGCTGACGTCGGATTTTTCGAAGAAGGTCATATTGAAGAGGAATCTTCTCACAGAGAGCTTCTTTTAAATCTGTACTCTTACTAGGAACTCCTTTTGTTGTACTAACCTTTTCGATTTAAATAAATTTTTTAAAATAAGAATTTAGTACAATAATTCTTTCTATTAAATTAAAATTAATAATTATTTATTATTAAATTTTTTATATATTAAAGAATAAAAATATATACATACAGGTAACGAGCGCAGCTTGTCTCTCAAATGCGGATGAGAGCCGAGCTGTACTCCTTAGATAAGCTCACAGTGGCTTTAATTTGCTCATTGTACATAACAGTTCTTGAATAGAAAACTTAGAATACGATGGAAAAATTAAGTAAAAAATTATTAAATTTATTTTTCCCTTTTTTGAATAAAGTGTTTCAGTCTCTATTTTTTTTTGAATGATAACAAATAAAATATCGAACCCTCAAAGTGGATTTTTCTCCATTTCCAAAATTTCGACTTCCCTGGAGTATAGGATGCCGAATTTGCAATTTTATTCCGTGAGACAACTGCAGCATTATTATTTTGATCAATTAAGACATTTTCTGACATCACAGTATTTCCAACAAATTTGTGTTGCCATAATTATTATAATTTTTTTGCTTGTTTTAGTTTTTTAAACATTTTTTTAATCACTCAAAATTTAGTTTGTCGAAAACTTAACCCAAATTTGATGTTTTACAGAATACGAACTAAGGTTTAGTATTCAATTGTTTAATTAATTTTGTTGTTGAAAACCTGATTGGCTTTTATTAACTTGAAGTTGTTTTATATCATGAATTGAAAATTTTAAAAATTACACCTATAAATATCAATAAGAAAAATCATAGAAAACATTATGAAAGTGGAGAAACATTTACGCATTATCAAACAATTGTGTGGTTAAAATAAAGCCTCAAAATTATCTAATAAATTATTAATAATATTATACATGCTTTATCTACCCGGTTAGAACCTTCTCGATTTTTTACAAAATTTCGCCCCCAAGATGAATAATACCGGAATATAATTTATTTCTTTATTTAATTGAAAATTTATTGTTTTGTTACAATTTTCATTCAATTCCATGTTTCCACATTTAAAAATTTTAAAGAGCCAGTTTGCTTCATTTGAAAAAATACATAACGAAAAGAAAAAAAAAGAAAAATGCATGTTGATCACGATGATGATATTATATTTATCACATACAATTTATTTTACGTTTTTGTTCTCGCATAAAATTTCTACCATTTCCATTTCCTTAGATTTGAACTCTGGAAATACAACTGAAAATACGGCAAAAAATTGTTTTGTAGAAGTTATTCTAGAAAATAAGAAAATTTCAGAATATTATTTACATTGTATATGTTAGAAAATCCAAAAAATTAAAAAAAAATTTTTTCATTGAAAATAAAAATGTCAAATAACCATATATTTGTCTTAATTTTTTGAAAATTTGAATTCGAGTTAAATTTAAATTCTTAGATTTAAGAGCAAGGAATAAGTATTATTTATAATCTATAGTTATTTTTGAAGTATGAAAAAAGAAATATATTCCAGATTTGTTTTTAAATTTCAGAAATCTTTTTAAATCTTTTGGACTCTTCAGAACATCTGTTTATTTTTTTGAAACATTTTAAAATTCTTAAAAGCTTCTAGACTATTTTATAAATCATTCAAAATCTACATTTAGTTGAAATGTCTTAAAATATTTGGAGTTTTTCCTCAAATTAAAAAAATTCTGGATATTTAAAAAAGTTCTGTAAAATCTTCCGAATGGTTTTTTTACGATTTTGAAAACCTTTTTAAATGTTTTGAAATCTTTTCAAACATTCTCTTAAAATTAATTTTTCAATATTAAAAATCATTTTCAGTTTATACAAAAACCTTAAGAAACATTTTTTTCTTGAATTACAATATTAAAAATACATCAACAATTTGAATTTTATAATTTTGTCAATAACGCTTAGACGCATTTATAAATAATATTTGGTCATGAAATAAAATTATTTATGTGGAAGTTTTTATTTGAGTGACTGGTACTTTGATTGATACCGACCGTCACTGGGACATCGTAAAAAATACTAAAAATCTGTGAATGAATCGCTTAAAAATTCGCCTTTTTTGTATTTTAAAACTATCCGCACAACAGTTGCAGTAATGTATTAATTACAACCAAACAGTAGATTTTGCTACTAAAATTATGAATTTTATTTAAAGTAGTACAACTTCTAACAGAGTAGTAGATTTTTTAACCAAACAAAGTGAATTCTTATCAAGAAATATAATAGTTAATTTTTCAAGCCAAAAAGATTTTAATTACAAATTGAAAACAGTTGAATAAATTAAGAAAGAAAAAAACAAAAAAACGAAGTTTCAATGAAACTGCTGACGCCTCAACTTAAACGGATTCATTTTCAACCAAACATTCAACCTTGTTTCTTAATAAGTACTAGCTAGTTTTTCTTATACAAATTTCTCATATACCTAATACTCATATACTATTTACAATATTTACCATTTTCCAACACCTACTTACTCTCCTATTTACCATCTTTATTTCTCTATTCCTCTGCCTTCCTCCTTCTCTTCTTCTCCATCTTACCCAACACCCCCTTCACACATGCTACTGCCCTTTTGTCCCCCATTTCATGCAACAATACCTCCATGCTTATCGCACTCCTTTCCACCTCCTCACACTCTTTCAGCCAGTGCTCCCCTTTTGCATCCCCCTTTCCACACAATTCATACATCCTCTTCTCTCTAGAAAGCCAGAACCTATTATAATCTTCCATACATCCGCATCTCATCCTCGCTATAAGTTCCTGACTTCCTTTCTCTTCTTGCTCACACAAATATTGTGCTCTCTCCCTTGGCATAATCCACGCATAGTTCCTGTTAAATCTTGATTCTCTTATTCTCTCTTACCTTGCTATCTTCTCTCTCTCTCTCTTTATGCCATTTTTCATAAACAACTCATATACCTCCCTTCTTTTCTCTCATGTTCTCCTTCTCCCACCGAAACTCCGTGACCAGCTTTCTTTCCCCCCTTCCCAAAATTTCTCATATTTACATACTCGGCTCCCTGTTATAATCCCTAAAGTCGTTCTTCGCATCTCCCTCCTGAGAATATAAGTAGGCGTATTCCTTGCCAACACGAGTGTCCACTTTGGATACCTCTCTTGTTTCCGCTTTATATCCTCTCTTGTTTTCCATTCCCACACCTCCACTAAAATAAACAAAAACACTAAACTTAACTAAACACTTCATAAAATAATACACTCATCACTAGCAACTCAAAAACTATCATTCTCCTTCCAAAATCATCTGCGAACAACTTTTTTCCCAAACCCGACACCTGCCTTATCACTACATTCGCCCTTCTAACTCTATCTTTCATAGGACCATCCACTCCCCTATTTCTCCGAAAGTGAAAGCTCAGGTACGAAAACTTTTTCACTTCCTGCACAGCCTTTCTCTTTCACTTCCACTCCCCTCCCTTGCCCCAAATTGCAAAAAGCGTCGGACCAAGCAGACACCCATGCCTCAACCCCATATCCATCCAGAAATCCTCCCTATCCACCGAAGGAAACGCGCCTTTTAGACCCTTTCGCACCTTTATTAGCTAATTTTCTATCCACCAAGTGCTGCAAGACGTCAATATTGTTGATAATACTCCTTTCCTTTCTAAAGTCCGCCTACCTCTCCGGCAATCTTCCTTTCCCCTCGATATCCGTCCACAGCCTATTCACCAACATCATCGCGTATACTTTGTATGCCGTATTTTTTAGCGTAATCCCTCTATAATTTCCCTGCCTCTCCTATCCCCTTTTTTATACAGTGGTACGATCAACTCTTTCGTCTAACCTCTTAGGGACCCCTACCCCCTCCATACTATTTTCACTACCCCCTTCAGCCTCTCTCTTAGAGAGTCTGCTGCTTAGACCTTTTCAACTTCTTCATCTGCTACTCTATCTCCTCGCCATTCAGCTCCTCTCCACCTATCTCCCTCGTTTTTCTAATCAACTAATCTCTCTTCTGTGTATCTGAGTCCTGAAATGAATCTTTAAAAAATTACCGCTGTTCCACACTCTCTGTCTTCTCACTTAACCCCACTCCACGTTTCTTAAATATATTAATTATCTTTCACACATCCCTTTGTGTCTTAACACTTCTCAAGTCCTCTTCCAGATTTTTCTCCTTTTTCTGCCTTTTCTTCTTACGTATCAAGCACAACTACCTCCTCATTTCTACTTACTCCTTCCTTTTTGCAGTTCCTTCTTTTCACCTTTATTTTAATCTTTTTAGATTCCCTATCCTAGCACGATTTAACCATTCATTTCTTCTGCTTTCTAAATACCTTCCTTTACACATACCCTTTCCCTTTTCCTTTCAGATCCTTTCATACATCTTAGTGGCTGATGGTCGGATTCTAACCTCCCTTCTACTGCGAATTTCTGTGTTTTCTCTCACCCTTGCATATTTACGATCACATAGTCTATCACCATTTCCCACCGCCCAGCCTCTACCCTTCATCCACTCTCTTAAAATATCCTTCTCCTTATTTATTATCTTATTCTTCGATTTCCTTTTGAAGCTCCCCCCTTTTTTGTGAAGGCCCCCTTTCCTTATAATTCTCGAATTAAAATCCCTCTCCGGTACCCTATTACCGTCCTTTCTCTCGCCTGGTAAGTCTTACACCCTTTCATTAATCCTGCACATCCCATCCTTATTTTACACAGTTATGAACTTAAACGTTATCCCTCCGATCTTTGCTGTCACCATTTGCATGACCTTCCCCCCTCTCTCCCTTCATGAACTTCTTCCTCTAATCCATCCCTAACCCCTGTTATAATTCTCCCACTAGTCCTTCGTCTCCTCTTTACTCTAACCTTATTTTCTCTTATTCTATTTGCTGCATCTTAACTACTTTTTCATTCCTCACATTCTCTATCAGCTCTTTTAGCTACTTTTCCCATTTCTCATCTCTTACTTTCAGGCCCTCCCTCATAATTTCCATCTGCTCCATCGGCCCCCTCACGTCTTTCCTCTAACCCATTGATCTTGCTTATCAACACCCTGAGAGCCTCCTTCTCCGCCTACTCATCCATTTTTAGGTGGGGGGGGGGGGTGAGACCCACTTGTCCTTACGCTTTCTTTAAACAGATACACTACCGCGCTTTTCTCCTGACGCTCTCACGCCTTCTTGCTACTTTGTTTCGCTTTTTCCTCTCTCCAACGCGCCGCTCGTTACCAGGCCACGCGAAGTTGGTTTTTGTGACGTGTAGGAAATTTACTCTCCGTTGAATTAATTACCAGCCCCGCCAATACTCTCGCTGATCACCTCCCACTCTTTCGTCGGAAAACTGGGACCTCGTTATGCAAAAAGTACCTTTTGCAACCTACAGATATTTCTGAAGACTGTTTCCCACCATCGCTCCAAATTTTCCCTTTATTTGCTTTATTTTACCTCACACAGCCCCTGCAGACACCCTCTTCTCTCACCTTAGATCTCACAGTACTACGATAACCACCCTTCCCCCCCTTGAAGGCCCATAATCTTGACCACAAACTCCTACGACCCCTTGGCACACTCTATTCACACCTTCCACACAAACTCTGTACAATTTTCTTACCACCTGTCACCATTCTATCTGCCACAATGTTTTCCTCTTCCCCTGTTGATCTCTCCAACACGTGCTACCATGATTCCCTTGCATAACCACATACTCTATACATTTTCATTTCTTCAGTCATCTAATATTTACAGTCATTCATGCCTTATCCCATTCTGTAGCATACCATCCTGGACCGCCTGAACTACGTTTTCAAATCCTTAAATATTCTGAAAACGCCTTCTATCCTAATCAATTTATACAATTTATTGTATTTTGACTTCCTAATCTCTCCCCATTCTTTCTCTTCCTGCTTCTTGGTCATTTCCCTCTCTAATTCCTGTCACTCCCTCCCCTTTTCTGCCATTTTCCATTCCCTTATAAGTTTCCATCTCTCCTCCTCTTATCTTGAATGTCCTATGTTTCTCCCCTACTCTCTATTTCGTATCTCTCCCTGTTTTTTCTCTTAGCATATAACCTGGGCAGTTCCATCTCACTCCCATAATCCATCTCAGAAGTCTCTCTTTCATGTTTTCTACCTTTTTGCATCCCTTCCAATCTTAAATCTCCACTCCATAACACGTCACTTACCATGCAAGTGAATCAAACAGACACGCTCTCATCTTCCAGTCCTCTTTGAATCTTCTTTTTCTAATCGCCCTCACTTGACCCATCACCTTACTCGCACTTTTCATCCTTTCTTTCACCCGCACATCATTTCCACCTCCCGCTTTGAACCAGACACCCAAATTAAAAATCCTCTACCATTTCCACCATTTCCCAATTTATCTTCATCCATACTTTACTTCATATATCTCTTCCTGAAAGATACTATCTTTGTTTTTACCACATAAACTGTCAGATATTCCTCTCTCACACACTCTTCGAATCGTTTCATTAGCAAGTTCATGCCACTTTCGTTCTTTGCCAGAAGCACCACATGGTCCTTGTACGCTAACAAGTATATCCGCTTATTTCCTAATACTGTGAGGGATCTCGCAAATTAAAGGATGGAAAGGATTTGGAATATCGAGAGAACGGGTGAAGTCAATGAGGAAGGTAATTAATTAAATATAAAAGGGTTTATTAAACCAAACTTACAACAGGTGAGTAGAAAGTATCACGATAGCCCGAACCGGGCGGCGAAGCCAAGAGTGGACGAGCGTTGTTGATAGAACCTGGGCGGCGAAGCCAAGGTTCCGGGGCAGTTAGGGGTGGACCAAAATGGGGGATGAGCTCCAGTAGGACCGCGTGGTGACTTCGTCGGTTGTGACGTTAGGAAACCAGGGGGTTGCGAAGTGGTTAAAGAGGCGCCAACTACCGGAACGTGGAGTGAGCACCAGACTAACTTACCCTGGCGGTAAGATTGCGATAATAAGAACTGGGGGTGTTGTTCCCCGTATAGAATCGAGGTGCTTGTAACTTTGTTACAACCTTCCCTCCCCCGCTCTGTTCGGGACCTTTCGGGCCTTTCCTTTTTTTTCCATTTTCTCTTCTAGGTCTGCTAATAATACGCTAAATAACAACGGGCTTAGCGGGCACTCTTTCCTGAGGCCTCTCCCTATCCAGAACTCCTCTCCCTGCTGTTTCCCGATCATCACCCTTGTCTTTGTCTCCGTGAAATCCTCTTTTATCCTATCAATCAACTCTTTCTGTTCCAAGTTCCTATTGACTAAATAATTCAGAACGAAAATATCATCCACTCTCCCCATCCCCTTCCTAGATCCTGTTTGATTATATGGAATACTTTCTCTCTCTTCTGCCTGTTCTTCTAATCTCTTCCCAAGCACCTCCGCGCATATTTTATATGTTACTGGGAGGACAGTGATTCCGCCTCTATAATATTTCACTTACCTACCACCGTCTTTCTTTAGTAAAGGAACTACCGAACCTATTCTTCACTCAATCGGTCATCCTTCCCCTCTCCATACTCTATTACATACATTCCAATTCTCTTCTCTAACATCTCTTCCACCATATTTCAACGGTTTATTTTCCATTCCATCCTTTCCTGTCGAGTTGTTCCTTTTTAACTTCTCAATTTCTTGATTCACTTCCTTTCTAGTCACCTCATTCCCATCTTACATGTCTCCCTCTTTGATCTTTCTACTTTCCCCCTTCTTTTGGTTATTCACCCCTCCTAACAATTTCTTAAAAAATATACCGTTCATTTACCCATCCTTATCTCTTCATTGATTCCTTTCCATCTAACCCTTATTCTATTAATAATCTCCCATTCTCTTCCTTCATTCACTGCTTTCTGTACCTCCTACATTTACCTCGCTTTCCTATCCTGTCGTTTTACATCGAGTAATTTCTCGTGTTCCCATTCCCTTTTATTATACTTATTTCTGTCTATCTCTCCTTGCTCCAAATCTTTAGGGATAACTTCATATGCTCTTTATTCTCTACACATTCCCCATCTCACTATCCAATTTTCCCCTTCTTTGTTCCTCACTTAGTCAAATTTCTTTAAATACCTTCCCTACCCGCCCCCTCATCTTACACATCTCATCCACGCCTCCTCCATTTTCAATCACCAAATTCTCTTCTTTCATTCTTTCCGTATATTCTCTTAGTTTATCCACTACACATTTACTTATTTTTCATTTTTCCCCTGTTGCCCATTCTGTCTTCCTTGCCTATCCTCTCCAATTCCCACACTTCAACGTTGCAACGACTGGAAAGTGTTCTGACTCTATTTCGATCTTCACTTCGATTCTTTCCAAAAGTTTCATCATCCTTTTCTCGGACAGTATGTATTCTATTACTGTTTTCCCTTTTTCTGTAAACGTAATCTCGCCTTCTTCATCTCCTTCCGAGTTCTCATTAGAAATGAACCATCCTGTTTTTCTCAGCATTTCCAACAGAGTCTTACCCTCCTGTTCCACTTGTTTGTGTTTCGATTGTCTCCTCAAAGTCTCATTCTCTTCATCACATATTTCTTCCTCCCCTGCCCTCCCGTCCAAGCATTCAAATCACCTCCTATCAACACCAATTCGCATTCCTTTTTCCCCTACCATTTCCAAGTCAAGTTCCAACCTTCTTCTTCTCTGCTTCTGCTGTAAACGCAAACTTTCCTCACCTTTCATCTTCCTATCTTTACCATTCTCGCCAGTTGTCCATCCTCTTTCACAAGTCCCATTTCTATTCTCTCTATTCCCCCTAATTTATTCCTCACTCCTGACACTATACCCTCTTTCCTTCTTCCCTTTACTTTCTCTTTCTT
>NC_046661.1:79004381-79045309 GCF_010883055.1 Belonocnema kinseyi | reverse complement strand
ACCTCCTCTCTTCTATCCATAATTTACGCTTCTCCCCCTCGTCGCTATGTACGTTCCCCATTGATTTCACTCAACTCTTCCTTCTCATCATCCCATATCCACACACTCCCATTTATCCATATTCTGCCTTTTTCTATCCATACCTTGTTCCCTTTTACTCTTTTACTCCATGCTTTCTGTTTCAGCATCCACTTTATTCTTCTTTTATTCTAGATCATATCCTCCTCTATCCTGTGTTCCCTTCACTTCAAAGATTTCCTCTTTTTTAAAATACCAACATTTTCTTCTTCACTTCTCACTTTCACTATATACATACACGATTTATCTTCGCTATTGCTTCCCACTCCATTCACATCTTCCACGTGCACTTTAGTACCAAAAAATAATTAAAATAGTTTTAGCACTTTTTCCAATTGATTAATTAATTTTAATTTAAAAATTTAAAATTAGAATTCTCAATGAAAAAGAATTAATTTTTATGCTAAAAAGATGAGTTTTCTTAAAAACAGTGATATTTTTAACTCGAAAATATAAATTATCAACAGAAAAGTTCATTTACAACCAAACAGTTGAATTTTCAAGTAAATCCATAATAATAGTCTTGTTAATGAGGATAGAATTGTAGGTTGCAATAACATACTTTGAACAAAGTTTTTAGAATAAATAATCAATTCAACATCAAGCGCGCAGCTTATAAACAGAATTTTTAATATTATATAATTTATTTATTGATATATTAAGTTATTTTTTAAGCAAAATCTCAACAATGGATATAAATTTTATTAAAAAATAAAGAAAAATAAATTTCTTATGATTTATAACAAGCTACTCTGGATCTTTAATGTATTTTATAATTTTAAATAAATTGTACTATTTTAATTTGACCAACTCCATTGGATTTTCCTTGTCCCAATATTGGCTTCTTTTGTGTCCCACTTAAGGATATACCCAAAAATTCTGGCCCCACTAATGGGCGATCTGACTAGCCCAAAAAATATACATTTATATTAATTGAATATGAAATTAATAATGTATTTTTTGCTCTAATCGATTAAATAATGCATTAGCCGCGTATTATAACGGTTTTTGTACACACAATTATAATCCCCCATTTTTAAATTGTGTTTATGTTGGTAAGCTTTTCGTAACTGGGCCAGTAATGGTCGGTTTACCTTTCTTGGATTCATTCTGAAAATGACTAGAAAATCTGAAACAACTATCCAAAAAAGATTTTCAATAGAGAGATAAATAATTAAGAAATTATTGAATTTCTTATTAATAAACAATTGAATTAACATTTTTTAATTCAAATTCAAACAATTTACATACAAAAAAATATCTTAGTTGAATAATGAAAGTTGATAAATAAATTGTTATTTCATAAAACATTTTTTTAAAACTATTATCTATTGCAGGTATTTATGATGAAATACATAACGTCTAAGTATTATATTTGGCAATTCAAGAAAAATAAATAATTGTTTAAACAACATTAATTAATAAATTCACTCTATAGCTAATTTTGGACGTAAACTGTAAATAAGTAACACATGAATTTATAAGAAAAATTCCATGAAAATAAACAATTATTATTGAAAATAACAATCCGAAACCAATTTTCATCATGTTATCTATTTACAAAAAAAATTCCTTTTTTTCACAGAATGAACAGGCCATTATTTGTCAATGAATTTATAATATGAATCAATAATGTTGCATAATTGTTTAAATAAAATTAATTAACGAATGCATTATTTGGCTATTTTTCACAATTTATATTTTGTTCTTTCAAAATAATAAGCTGTTAATAACAAACTTTTTAACTCTTTATAGACCCTTCAATAACGATTTACTATTCTTATTGTTCTCAATAATTCAATTAACGTAATGGTAACCGTACATAGCATATAATATAGTATTTAAAAAATTTTTAAACCGTAAGAAAAGTCAAGTAGTAATTAAGTTTCTTTAACAAATGATTAATTACATAATTCTCGTTTACAAATGCATCAGGCGAGAAAATGTTACTTATAATATTGCTAAATAATGCATTTGTTAATCATGTTTGTTTAAACAATCATCAAATGTTATTGATTCATAGCAAAAAGTCATTGATAAATATTTTCCAGTTAATTTCGTGAAAAAGTTACATTTTATTTATTATTTAAATAATTATAATTTTGTATGGGATAACCAAATATGATACTCAGGTTCCATTGCCACGTCACATATGATGGACTCCTAAAAACGTCTGATGCTGGATTTTAAAAGTTTACATTTTTATTAATTTAGTAATTATCAGGTACCTCGAGATTTTTACGACACCCAACATTTTATTTATTCTATTTTTTGCTTTTAAAAAAGTAGATATTTATAACATAGCAAAACGGTAATCAGATACCTATATAGAATACCTGATAAGCTTTCTAATTAAGATACTAATAAACCAGATGCTATTTTGGATAATGCGCCTTTCCTTTAGATTCAATAGATCAGTCACCATATACTATTATTTCATTTTGTTTTGGGTACCGAAGTTGATATTCTGTAATCAGGCATCAGATAAGAATGCATACAGCAGAAGACACGCGTAATAGATCAATGAACTCTTTAATGCCAATTAAATTCAATTAATGAGTATTCATTCAATCGCAACATTGTTGAAAAAAGGATTGAATAATTTGTTCTTCCATATGACTGCAAGGTATATAAAGTTAGGTCAAATTCTAATTTATTTAAATCTGTGTCTGCTTAGAACAAGTATAATTATTTGTATAATTTTCCTATCACAAAAAAGAAAGATAATTGTTCTTAGTAATAATTTTCAATCAATATTTTTAGATATATCTATTCCGAATAAAGGTAAGATTCTCTAAAACAATATGTATATTTGTATCAATTCCCGCCAAGAAAAAACGTTTATACATGGTGAAATAAAATTATTGGTGAACTTTTAGAAGTTTTTATATAATATGATTTGAAACCATTAAAATCGTAATAGTTTTTCGAAAATATTTTCTGCAATCTAACATGAAACCTATATTTTATCTTCAGAAGGGCTTGATAAATAAATTGATTTCTTACTAATTGAAAGTCTAAAAATATTTAAAGGCAAATTCTTCCCTTCTTTAGCAACAACACTTTCAGCTATTATTTTTTTAAACTGTAGCTATTTGTCCATTTTCCTAATAAACTAGAAATGAAAATTTTAATTAATTAATTAATTAATGTAGATAATGTAGGTGTGTAGGTGGGTACAGTTTAATTATTTAATTATATTTTTAATACAATAGATGTTGGCATTAGAAAAATAAATGAGTGCCTGAATTTTTTTATTCTATATTAAAATTTTAATTTAAAAGGATGAAAAATTGTAATAGTTTTTCGAAAAAACTTTCTGCAAATTTAACGTGAAACAAACAATAATTTTGCTTCAGAAGGGTTTGATAAACAAATCGATTTCTTACCAATAAATAGCCTGGATATATTTTAAGGCAAATTCTTCCCTTTTTTAGAAACAGCACTTTCGGTTATTTTCCCGAATAAAAATAAAGGTTTCAATTGATTGATTAATTAATTAATTAATGTAGAGGCATTAGTTTATATTTTGCTTGAATTCTTTAATTTTTCTTTAATTTTGTTATTTACACAATACCTCTAGCAGTAGAAACATAAATGGCAGCCTTAAATTTTGTACTCTATATTATATAAAATCATTATTACTTTTTCAAAATCATCATCAAATATAAAAATTAGAGCAAAATAATACCTTGAATTCTTCACATTCTTGTCAAAAGTCAATAACTTTTTTTGCGAAAAAGAACATTCCACTTAAAAAAAATATTTATCTTTTTCTTTCTGTTTTTGATAGCGATCAACGTCTTCTTTCCAAATTCGCCGGAAAATTCAAAAAATGTTCATAACTAACAAAATTACAGTGACTTTTTTGAAAATAAGAAAAGTATTATTTTAAACCTCACTGCCAATTTATGCCAATTAAAAAAAAAATTGTGTTCTTTTATAAGAAAGACATCTTGTGAATTTTATGCGGACTAAATATACAATTTTTTTGCGATATCTTGCCTCGCACCTGAAAAATTTCGATATTTTATTTTTAGAACAAAAAATCCCCCGATCTAAAAAATCGATTAGCCCACATGAAACTGATGGTGCGCCTTTTTTATTAATAAAAACGTTTTCAAAAATATTGGGAACAATATCAAATTTGGGATTTCTCAGGAAATATTTTTGTTATGTTTTAAAAATTTTGAGAACAAAATTTATGATATATGGGGAATTTTTTTTCCAAATATCTAATTTGGGAATTTTTCTCGTAAACTGTGCAAGATATAGTAAAAGAGCAAGAATTATTTTTTATAGATCCTTTTCAATTATTTATAAAGGAAAAAATTTAGAAAAAATTCGCAAAAAATGACAATGGCTTTAAAAAAAGTATACTTTTAATATTTTCATCAAAATCGCCGCAATTTTGTTAGTAATAAACATTTGTTTAATTTCCCCAAGGATTTCAAAAGAAGACCGTAAACTGTCAGAAACAGGGAAAAAACGATAAACATTTCGCTTACGTAGACATTATTTTTCGCATATTAGCAAAATACGTGTTTTACATACTGCAAAGTATGTTCGTAAATTCATGCCATTTTGTGGACATTTTTGTTGCAATTTTTTAATGTATTGAAGGAATCAAATGCTCAATCTTCCATAACTGATTTCACTTATTTAATTGAGGGGCCTTGGTTGCCGAAGAGTGAGGAAGAAAAATGATAGGCTATGGCATTAAATGGATTATTAATTTATATAATTCATATAATTTAATATTATTAATTAATATGAACGTTTGACTAAAAAAATTAACTTGCCAGTTTGAGCCATGACGCAAAATTCCTAAATTTTCCATTAAAAGTATAAATAATGCAATATATTACATAAATGCTTACAAAATGTCTTATGTATCAATTGTTTTTATTGCTGCAGTTACAACAAGATTCGATGAACCCTTACTAGTAGGTGTTTCAGTACACGTTGACAGTGTAAAAAAAAGTTACTCATCCCTGCTAAGAATGTGAAGAACTCAACGTATTATTTTACTCTGTTATTAATTTTGAAAAAGTAAAAATGATTTCACCTTTATTTCTTGTCAGAAAAATAGCTGAACACTTACAATTTTACAAAAATAATAGATGAAAGTATTGTTGTTAAAGAAGAGAAGAATTTGCCTTGAAATATTTTCAGACTTTCTATTGGTAAGAAATCAATGTGTCTACCAAGCCCTTCTGAAGCTCAAATATAGGTTTGTTTCATTTTGAAATGCAGAAAATTTTTTTCCGAAAAACTATTACGAATTTTCATTGTTTTAAATTATATAGTATAAAAGTTTGTAAAAGTTACTATAATTTTTTTTATAGAGTTTCAGAAAATCGCTTGTAATAATAAATTAATATAATAGAAAATTCCAGGCTCTCAATTATGACATTTTAAGTTACACATTTCATACAAAATTAATATTGTACTGAAGAATACCAAAAAAATTTACAAAAGGGTGTAGTGCAAATTTAAGGAAGTTTAAAAATGTTAAATTATTATATCTACATTAATTAATTATTTAAAACTTTTATTTCTAGTTTATCAGAATATTGGCTAACACCTAAAGTTTCACAAAAGCAATATCTTAAGGTGTCGTTGCTAAAGAAGGGAAGAATTTGTTTTTTAATAAATTCAGAGTTTCTACTGGTAAGAAATTATTTTTACTCTTCTGGTTTCAAAATCTGTGTTTCTTTTATGCTACACTGCAGGTAGTTTTTTCAAAATACTATAACATTTTTTCTCTTATAGGATCTCCGAAAACGAATTGCAAAATGGCCAATAATTTTATTTTGTCATTATAAATGTTTTTTCTTGTTAGGAATTGATACAAATATACATATTCTTTTAAAGAATCTTACCTTATTCCTATAAGCGCCGTGAAAAGAGACCTTACTCATGAAAAACCGTGAAAAAAACCTCATTTGTGAAAAAGCCGTAAAAAGACCGTATTCGTTAAAACTTTTAATTAAACTGTTTTATTCGAGGAAAAAACTATAATAATCTGGGTTTAAGTGTTGTTTATACATGTATGTTTAATATAGAGCGCATGGATATATAGATATTCATATAAAATATAGTACATAATAGGAAAAAGGAGAAAAATACTGGGCGGAAATAATGAAAACTAACTGCAATTTTCTAAACTTGTATTTATATTTAAACCATTATAAATATGATATATTATAAATTTTGATTTTAATGAAAGACGCACTTTTAAACTTTGATTATGCAGTACCAAAAATATTTATCTTATGAATATTTTAACTTATGGAGTTTTGCTTAACAATATTTATGAATTTTACTGAGATATATTTTTGTTCATCGCATTTAAGAGAGACAGTTTTTTATTGGCGTTTTGATAAGATGTGTTTTTCACAGCGATATAATTTACGTGTTCGTTTTTCTAAGCACCGGCGATATGTTTACTGGCCCTTTTGTTCTCTCGTTCATGAAGTCGATGGGCTCTCCGAATATCAGGCTATTGTTTTGTTACCGTTAAGATAACGACTATCTTCCCATTACGAATAAGTACTAGTACATTGTTCCAATACGGATAAGAACTAGTCTAACTTCATTTAGCTAAGTTTTCAGGAGGAAGCAATACAATTTTTTATTCTTAAATCAAATCAGGAACTAAAAGTAAATGAAGAAGTTTTGAATATAATAATATTTATAGCATTAATTTAATAAATAATTGAAAATAAATCTTTTCTCGGTCCTAGCAAGGACATAAGATATGTAGTTTTCTGTTCTTCAGTCTGTGTTGTGCATCATTTTTAATAGTTTCAGAAATAAATTAGTAAAAGATTAAGGATATTGTTTCGAAGGTGCTCATTTATAGAAATATTAATTATCTTCTTCATTACAGTTTTTTCTTATCTCAAACATGTGTAGATAAAATTTTAAAGATAACCTATAAGTAATGATGGAAATTGATTTTAGGAACTTTGAGGTATATATGTGTTATGAGAATTAATTACAAATGAATAAAATATTTTCACAATTATTTGTGATTAAGTAAATGAAGTAAAACTATTTGTAATTATCGTGATTTATTTTAGAAAAATTTAAAATGCTGTTGCATGTGTATGGATCAATATTTTTCAATTGTGTTAGAATATTAATTGTCTTTGGGATATTCTACTACGTTAAAAAAATACAGTGTTCATAAATAAAGATAGCGTATACCTTAATAAAACTAGAAATAATCACTTGAGTTACAATAAAGTACAACGCAGAGACAATTGTTGGTATTTTCGAGAAGCTTACTGAATTACGCGTCAAATAGAAGTGAAGCTCCTTCCCGTTCGGGCCCTCAGATACCTAGACGTGTCCTTTTCTCGCACATTTTTCGCAGCTTTCCCCAAAACTTTCTACACCTCTACCATTGGTACATTTGTACATCCCTAAACTTAACAGCTAGCCGTACTCTCAGGTAAAGATTCTCTTTTTCTTCGACACTCATCCTTTACAAACTTCATCTGCTCAACTCCAAACTCTAAACTACTAAAATGAGGTTTTACATTTTAAAACAGCCACAGTTTTGTCGTCCTGACCTCATTGACGCCCTCCTCACGTACTTTTTTTTTGAGATTTGAGGCTTGTCCTAAACTGTGGTCCTAAGTCCCTGTTTTCCAAAATCGACATCCAGACATTTATTGCAAAAGTATAGTGGTCACAAAGGTTTCATCGAATACAGAACAAAATACAACTTCATTAAACTTATATTTTAAGATTGCGCGCACACACACACACACACACCCGCGCGCGCGCACTCATGTCATACATTGTTATCGAATTCGAAACGCAAATTACACACTAAGAAAAACTAAAATCCATTTTAATTACGATGTCTGTTTCGGAACTGATTCAAGACGATCCACTGAATTTACGCCTTGATAACGCTTGTTACTTTGTTTTTCGCCTTCGATATTCTCGAACGCGTATCGGTCGTTTCGCAACACTTTTGTAATTTGATAGGGCCCCCTTTTCTTGGATGTTAATTTTCGACTTTCCCCTGTGGATGAGGAATTGCTCAAAATCATCACTAAGTCACCGACTTCGTATTCTCGCGGTGCGTTGCGCTTCTTATCAAACCGTTCTTTCAGTGTTACGGCGTTTGCTGCCAGTAATTCCGCGACGTCCTCCTTGGGTTCCTCGACTGCTTTTTCGCGATTTAATGTAATTACTTCACGCGTTAGTGGATGATCAAGAAGACCCGGTGCTCGATTTTTCAAAACCACTTCATAGGGAGTACGCTTGGTTACTTTGTGCTCGCAATTATTAATCGCCCATTGCACGTACCATAATTTGTCGTCCCAGTCGCGATTTTCTCATCTTCCGTGACACTAGCGAGACAAGTCGTGAGTACTCGAATTGTTCGCTCTACCTGACCATTAGCGCGCGGACACCCAGGCGCGATTTTCACGTGTTGAATTTCATATTCTTCACAAAATTTCACGAACTCCGCTGCAGTAAACGCGGTACCCCTATCGCTATTTATTCGATCCGGTTTCCCGTAATAAGCAATAAATTCTTTGATCATTTGTACAGCTTCCACGGCCGACTGGTCTTTCACAGCTTTCAGGACCGTGTATTTGCTGTACCCACAGACTATTGCGCCTACGTATTTATTCTCGCGTTCTGAAACAACATACGGCTTCGCGTGATCAACATGAACGCTTTGAAAAGGGATAGTCCCATTTTCCAACGGGTGCAAATATCCCGGTTTTCTACCGCTAGGTGCCTTAAAATAGAGGCAGTTTATTCACCGTCTTATGTACTGGCTCACAAACTCACGCATTTTCGGGAAATAGTACGTTTCTTTTAGTTTCCCGGGGGCTTTGTCCACGCCCAAATGAGCCAGTCCACGATGTGCTTCGGTGACCAAATCGTTTCGCAAATCGACAGGCACATATAAGAGAAAACGTCCCTTCTTTTTTCGATAGACTCGCGCATTACAAATCGTGAATCGTTCATGGGTTTCTTGATCCCCCTCCTCTAATCTATCTCGAATTTTCATGATTTCTGCATTTGCCCTTTGCATCGCGGCAACCCAATCCGTCGTAATCCATAAACCCATTACTGGTAACCCCACCAACCCTAGTTCTTCGGCCGGTTACACAAGATTTCGACTTAGCCCGTCGGTCACGGCATTGCTTGCCCCTATGAGGTATTCGATTCGGTAAGTGAATTCAGAGAGACGCACAAACCACCGCCATATTCGCGCACATAGGTCCCGTTTAGATTCAAGCAGCTTGAGGCTATTGCAGTCACTTCGAATAATAATTTTTATTCCAATTAAATAAACGCGGAATCTCTCGTGTCTTCACACGATAGCTAGTGCCTCGAGCTCGTACGAGTGATACTTTGACTCGTCCTTGCTAGTCTTCCGACTAAAGTAACACACGGGATGTAGTTTGTTATCCTTCTGTCTCTGTAATAACACCGCCCCAGCCCTATCTGCCTCGCATCCGTGTGCACCTGGGTTTTAGCCCCTGGCCTATATATCGCGAGTACTGGCTTCTCGAGCAACCGTTGCTGTAAAATATTAAAAGCCTGTTGCTGTTCCGGTCCCCGCATGAATTTCGCGTTCTTCGCCGTTAAATCTGTTAGAGGTTTCGTGATCAACGAGAAGTTTTTAATAAATCTGCGACAAAAGGTCGCCGTTCCCACGAATAAGTGAACCCCACCCACATTGGTTGGTTGCGAAAAATCTCTGACAGCATTTAGAATTTTCGTTCCTGGCGATATTTCTCCGTCGGACATCATAAATCCTAAATACTCTAGTTTACGCTTAAAAAATGGCATTTCTGTAATTTTAAGGTCAAGTTCGCGGGTCTTAACGCGTCAAAAACCTTCTACAAATTTTCAAGACCGTTCTTGAAATTCTTTGAGGGTATTATCGCATCGTCGATATAAGTTTGTACAATGTCGGGCTATATATTACTAAAAACGCGACACATTAAGCGTTGAAACACCGCTGGTGTATTGCACAATCAAAAGGGTAGACCTTTAAACTGAAATTGACCACCAGGGCTGACAAAACTCGTCTTTGGTCGCGAATGTTTAGCAACTGGTATTTGGTAATAAGCGCTTACCAAATCTAATGTCGTGAAATATGTTTTACCATCTAATCGATCTAAAAGATCATCTACTCGCGGGAGCGGATACTGATCCTTTACAGTTATTTTTATAAGAGCACGAAAATCAACGCACATGCGTATTTCACCTGACGCCTTCCTTACTAGCAACATCGCATATGGTAAACAGCTATCCTCTACG
This sequence comes from Belonocnema kinseyi, assembly GCF_010883055.1. Classification (NCBI taxonomy): domain Eukaryota; kingdom Metazoa; phylum Arthropoda; class Insecta; order Hymenoptera; family Cynipidae; genus Belonocnema; species Belonocnema kinseyi. The sequence goes on along the minus strand of NC_046661.1, from coordinate 79,034,920 downwards.
ATGTCAGCTTCCTTCGGCTCCCTGATGAGATCCTTCGTCTGCTCTCGTTCACTGTATGACAGTCGATAAGGACGATAAAAGACAGTCTTACCGTCTTCTGTCTCAATCTCCATCTCAACCGTATTGCTGCACCCGAGTTGTGTCATGTTACGTGCAATCAAATCCTTGTACTCGTTCATGAGGGCGAGTACCCTCTCCGCATCCTCGCCTTCCGAATCTGTATCTAATTCCTCTCTAGTCACCCGCACATCGTTTATTTCACGTTTCCGGATTTTTGCCTCACTACACTTGTGTGCACGTGTTACTACACTTTCCTCTGGTACTGTGAAAGGAGAACCTGAGAGATTTAGTACGGGGAGCACTGCCTGAACTTTTTCGTCAGTTTTCACTATACAATGTGGAATAAGATGTCCTGATTCCTGCATGTCAACATCCACGAATAATTCGGTGTCTTTAAAATCAGTCCTGACACAAATTCGACCCACATAATTATCCGGCACTTCATACGAGTTCACGGCACTTAACACAGTCTTTACCGGTTCACTCACTGCTCCCATCGTTAAAGTGTCTCGTCATACTTCAATTAACAGTTGATCTGTCATGCTGGTAATCACTATATGTCGTTGTTCAGTATAAGGGTGACCCACGAGTGAGGGTACCGCCTAATCTTCGTCACGCACCACGTGCACGTCTACCCTGGTATCAACAACATCGATTGTTAATGACCCGGATATCCGTCCAATAGGGCGCACGATCCAGTTTCCGTAACCCACGAGAGTCTCACTTTCGCCTTTTTCGATATTAAACTCGAGTCCTGTGGCCTCACACTCGCGGATTGCGACGACACTGCTGCCCAAGTCTACGTAGCATTTTAAAGGTTGTCCATTTAAAAACACATCTTTAAAATATTTCGCATGAGTGTTTCCTACCGTATTCATGGGTTTCAAACCGATTCCATTTGAACCTGCACTAGTAGAAGAGATTTCGCCGATTCGACTCTGCGTCCTCCTGCAATCCCGCGCGAGATAGCCCGTAACACCATACTTGAAACATTTTCCAGCTTTAATTTTACTTGGACAGTCTAGTTTCCAATGTGCGTGTTCTTTACACGCGAAACACGTTACTTCTCCGGTTACGCCGTCTTTCGAAATTCCACCGCTTTTCCCGGATTCACCTTTTCCGCTCGCGTTTCCACTCGCGTTACTATTCGCTTTCTCTCGGATATGAATGCTACTTGCCTCAAGATGTAGCAGAAGCTCATACGGCGTGTTGTACCTGTCTAAAGGACCGAGAAAATCACGAATACGCGTACTGCTTAGTCCGTGCACTAACCACTTAATACACTCGTCACTAGCCATATCTGCTTCATTGCATCTGGCCAGCTTCTCATAAAAGTATTCCGTCATATCTTGGGACGGTTTCTTTGTATAATTCTGAGCCACCAAACACAAACTTAATGCACTTTTCTTACTAGGAAAGTTTTTGTTTAACAGTTCCACCCAACCTTTCCAATCACGTCGGTCGTCGCGTTTCAGGCTGTCTCTCCAACGACGCGCGACGCCGACCAACTTCGCCAGGGCATAGTGCCTGATCGCTAGGTAATCCCAGTTATACCTCTCACCACATTCTTCTACCTTATCAATCCAGTCGATGATACTTATTTCCTTTTTGACTGGATCAAACTGTGGAATCACGTTAGAGACATCCCGGAACCATCTCTCTGCCTTGTCTCCCCCTGGCCGCTCGTTCTTCTTCCCGCTTGGGCTCTCAGGTACCCAGACGTGTCCTTCGCTCGCATAGTTTTCGCACCTTTTCCCAAAACTGTCCACAACCCTACCATTGGTACATTTGTACATCCCTAAACTTAACAGCCCGTACTCTTAGGTAAAGATTATATTTGTCTTCGACACTCATCTTTTACAAATTCCATTTGCTCAACTCCAAACTCTAAACTTCTAAAATAAGGCTTTACATTTTAAAATAGCCACAATTAGTTTAAAAATCTTCCAGCAGTAAAAGTCAAATTGGGAATTCCATACTTCCAGTTTTAAAGAATACAAAGTAGAAAACAATTTTTTGTTTTTTAATATATTGTACAGCCACACAAAAAAAAAGTGTGCGGATCTGGTAACAAGACACACGTATTCCTATGGATTTTGGGGCGCTGAATTCAAATTCGGTATTAAAAATCACCCATCACGTCATGGTTGAGACATAACCTCAAAAATTGACGAAAAATCATGCACTGAGGCACATAAATTTTAAAATAATGCCAGTGATGCAAATTTTCACTTCAAAAACATGTCGACAAGTGTGAAGGATCAACCCTTGCCTGATATCAACTTATTTAACATAACTTTACCCAACAGAACCTGACCTCACCTAACCTGAATTAACAGAAATTTATTGAACTACACGTAAAGCTCTGGAAGCATATTTTCCCAGTAGCAAATGTGTGCTACATCGAATGGGTCAACTCGAGCCTAACCTAGAAATAAATGTAACCTAGCCTAACCTAACCTAACCTCACGAAACACAATTAAACTGATTGTGTTGTCCCGTTGTGTTTGCGGTACCGTTTTATTCAACTTCGGCTTAACCTACATAGAGGTTTAACCTATCCTAACCTGTCAAAACCTGACCTAACCTAACTAATTACGCTGGCAACCCTGTTCTTGCGTACTTTCATATTTTGACATTAATAGCAGTAAATGTCTGGAGTTTCGTAACCGCTTGTTACTAGCATTATTCGCCTGTGTCTGTAACCAGGGCACCTCCATAAAATGAATTTTATTGTGTTACAACGGGAACACTTAAGTTGAGTTGTGTTGCGTTAAGCAAAATTTCGTTAGGTTCTGTTAAGTTAGATTCATTTGTAGGTTAAGATCGAGTTAACCTATTAAATATAGCACACATTTAAGACTGAGCACCGTAAGCTTACACAGCTACACGTGTGGTTGAATTTCATTCGGCTAGGTTAGGTTAGGTCAGGTTTTGTTAGGTTAGGGTAGATTAAACCTCTATGTAGGTTAAGCCGAAGTTGAATGAAACGGTATCGCAAATACAACGGGACAACACAATGAGTTTAATTGTGTTACGTGAAGTTAAGTTAGGTAAGGTTAGGTTAGGTTAGGTTTTTTAGGTTAGGATAGGTTTGACCTCTTTGCAGGTTAAGCCCAAGCTGATTCAAACGGTACCGCAAACACAGCGGGACAACACAATCAGTTTAATTGTGTTTCGTGAGGTTAGGTTAGGCTAGGTTAGATTTATTTTTAGGTTAGGCTCGAGTTGACCCATTCGATGTAGCACACATTTGCTACTGGGAAAATATGCTTCCAGAGATTTACGTGTAGTTCAATAAACTTCTGTTAATTCAGGTTAGGTGAGGTCAGGTTCTGTTGGGTAAAATTATGTTGCAAAGGTTGATATCAAGCAAGGGTTGATCCTTGACAGTTGTCGACATGTTTTTGAAGTGAAAATTTGCATCACTAGCATTATTTTGAAATTTATTTGCCTCAGTGCATGATTTTTCGTCATTTTTTGAGGTTATGGCACAACCATGACGTGATGGGTGATTTTTGATTCCGAATTTGAATTCGGCGCACCAAAATCCATAGGAATACGTGCGTCTTGTTACCAGATCCGCACACTTTTTTTGTGTGTAGCTGTGTTATATTCTCTATTGAATATATCTCTATACTGCCGTTGGCTGGCAACTTTATCGAAGTCTTTCGTCTTTATCCACTCAACGTACAACGATTACATTTTAGCAATAGAAAGCTCTTCTTCTAAATATTCTCTGTTCGAATCTTTCCTAGTATAGTGAGCTGGAACTCGTAGAAATGAATTAGTATGTTCCCTGACTCCTTTTTTCAATTAATTGCTTAGCTTATTCCTTTTTATAAAATTTCCTCGCTTATCAGGAGAAACGTCACCCATTTTCCATATCTTTTGTGTGTGTCAGAATGTACGCTTCCAAATATGAACGAGTTCGTCATTAACACGAAAGAAATATGTTCTGCTATAAGTTCTTGGACTCGTCCTCTCTTGCATCGTTTTTTTTCACAGTTTCTATTCTTTTTACGTGTCTCGCGATATAATTCGACTTTCTCCCATATGAAGGTATTTCGCAAAAAGCTTTGAAAAGACAACGTCTTTCAACTTTAGAAATTTTGCTCTTACATTTAAATACACAGTTCGAGTGAGAACCTTCTTTCATAGGTTTAATTTAATTCTATTGAGAATGTGTTGGTAGAAACAAAATATTTTCATCCAAATTTCAAATTAATAAGTTGACCAATTGTTTAATTCCACGTTGAATTCCTTTGATATTATTTTCAACATTCTGTAATATTTTTGTTTTTTTTTTTAAGTAGAATTTGGAGCCGTTCAAAAACGATATCATGTTGTTTCAAAAATGCATGCCACCCCTCCCTTTCTTCGTCATACATCATAACACAAAACCCCTAAAAAAGCGTCCCTATTTCAAGTAAACATTTTTCCTTCGATTTCATTGGAGAAGCGACTAAAATAAAGCATAAAGCATATGGACATAATATTTTTACAGACTTCTCAGTCTAAGAGGCTCTAAAAGCGGTTGAAATTGGGTGATTTTTCACGGAAATAGGGGAATAAATTCTTCAAAATAAGATTATGCATCAATAATGTACCGTATTTATTCCAAAATGAAACGCTAAGATTTAAGTCGAATTACATTTTATTTTAAACCATGTAAAATGACCTTTCAACCCATAATGTTCAAGTAATAACGAAAAATTAATTATTATCAAAAAAAGTTGAATTCACAACTAACTAGTTAAGCTTTTAGGCAAAACGAGCTTCAGCAAAATATTTCAATTTTTATAAACAAAAAGTTGAATTTTTAACGGACAAATAATTGTTACCAAAACTAATGAATTTTTAACTTAAGATTTGAATTTTCACCCAGGAAAGATTTTTTAGTCAAAACAGAAAAATAATTCGAACCAAACTGTTGATTTTTCAACTCAAAAATATGAATTTTCAACCAAAACGTTCATTTTCCGATAAACAGTTGAATTTTTTACCAACAAGACCAATTTTGTACAAAACAGTTGAATTTTCAACCAAAAAATATGAATTTGTAACAAAAAACTTTATTTTCAACCAAAAAGTTGAACTTTAAACTAAAGACGATCTATTTCCAACGAGTAATACTATAGTTAAATTTTCAGTTAAAAAATTAATTTCCAACCAAAAAAGATGAATTCTCAATCAAAAATTTAATAGTTGAATCTTCTACTCGGAGGGATGCATTTTCAACCAAAAACAAAAAGGTTAGATTATGAGATCAAAAAGTAAAATTTCCTTGATAGAAAAAAACAATTTAAAAAAAAGTTAAATTTTCAACTAAAAATAGATTTTTAAACAAAAGAGATGAATTTTCAACCAAAAAAGTTAGATTTTCTAATTTGGTTCTATTAATTTAGTTTGCATTTAAGCGAAAAAACAAGAAAAAGGTAAAATTTCTTGAAAAAAAGGGAAAAACAGAGTAATTATTTAAAAAGGAGGGGAATAGGTGATATCTAGAAAGAGTGCGACGTTTGTATTCAAATTCTTCACTTGTGAAATAAAATTACTAATTTTCGTTTTTTAAAGCATTTCAACAGATTGTTAATCACATTTATATTTTCCATGTGTGATGTCACATTCTGCGTTAACTACTCCCCCTCGCCTACGTCACAAATCGTCACAAACCTAATAGCCGCTTTCCCCCCTGGAAATGTGACATACTTCTGAACGATCTCTTTACATAGATTCTCGCTTTTGAAATTTTTCATACTTTTTTGCTGAATTCATAATGATTAATTAAATCATTTAAACAAGCTATATATCTCTGTTCATTAATTAATAAAAAAAACATTACAAAATGAAAAGCTCTCTTAAAACCAAAGGTTAATTTCCTAATACTAGTGCTTATATTTTGCCCAAGGCAAGCGTTGAGCTCCACTTCGAAATTTTCTAAATCATCCAGAGTGGAATAACCTATATATTATAATGATTGAGGCAATAAAACTTTTATTTATACAATTATAAATTTTCGGGGATCGGTCCGGAATCTGAACATTTCTCCTCTAAAATGATACCAAAAATATTTGCTGTGTGAGTTTGGCATCTTTGAGGATACAACTTTTGACAACACCCCCAGTCCACAGAAAGTAAATGAAACATATAAATATTAAAAGATTTATTACTTACTTCCTCCATCGGCAATAATTGTCTTATGTTCCAAGTCTATTTTTAAAGTCAATTATGACTAAGTTATCAATAATTTCATCTCACAGTACTTTGGGACAATAAACAAAATATCAATAATAAACCATAGTAACGGCCGTCATTATCGACTAACCTATACTATCCAAAACAATTGAAGGGCAATAGATAGCCTATTATTCGTTGGAACATTTCCTACGAATTCAAAATTCTAGTATTTTGTATTACAGTTTGTGACGTAATTAATGCTCCTATAACTTTCAAAACAAGAAATTTTAAAAAAATTTTATTTCTTTTGGCACTTCTGCGTGTTTATCAAATTTCTTAAAAAACGAACTTCTTATCCGTAGTGGAACGATAGACTTGTGCTTATTCGTAATGGCATGATAGTCGCTTTCTTAATGGTAACAAAACAATAGCCTAATAATCGTAGAACTAATCGAATTGATGCCTCCAGGTTCGCTTTACTTTTTTCCACCACCTCGTAATCCTTTAACCAGCGTTCTCGCTATAAGCTCTTGACTTTCCTTTTCTCTTTTCTCACTCAAATACTGTGCCTTTCCCTTGGCATTATTCATCTGAAGTTTCCATTAAACTTCCACCCTCTTATTTTCTCCTCACCTGATACCTTCTCTCTCTTCATGCCGTTCTTCTTGATCACCTCGTACAGCTTTCTCCCCTCCTCATGCAGCATTCTCACTTCATCCCTCTACAGCCCATTCCTTCTAAAATATATTTTTATTTCAACCTCCATCTTGCTCTTCTGTTTACCATTCTCCTTCTCTCAAGAACACTCCCTAACCAACTTACTTCCCCTCTCTTCTAAAAATTCCTTCTCAAACTTACGCACCCGACTGTCAGAATCCCTAAACTGGTTCTGCCTGATAACAATATAATGAGGCGTATTCCTTACTAACCCCAGTGCCCACTTCCAATTCCACTCCACCCCCTTGTCCTTTATACTCCTTTCCTAAAAACCATAACCTTGGACTTCTCCGCATTCAACTCCAACCTATTCTTAACAAGGAATCTTCTCCACCTCTTTACCATATCCTTTATGGCCTCCTCGCTTTTTGACAGCAACAATGTGTCATCTGCATGCGCAAGTGCCCATGTCCTAACCACTCATACCCCACTCCTCTCTCCTTCATCACCCGCTGACACCTTCCCCTATTCACCGACGAGGAGACGCCGTCGAGGTCCACAGAAAACACGTACACTTTCGACCACTTCTTTGCTAATTCTTTATTCACCACGTACTGTTGATCGTAAATATTGTCGATAGTGCTCCTACTCCGCCAAAACTATCGCGTGTACTTTGTATGCTGTATTCACCCTCTATAATTTCCTTGCCTACCCATATCTCCTATATTACACAGTTGCATTATTAACCCCTCCCTACATCTTCCTGGGAAGCTGTTTCCCCTACATGCCCATCCATCCCTATACTGTTGTTGACCTTCTTAACTTCCTTGTCTGTTTCTCTATCTCCACCTCATTCAACTCCTCCTCCTCGGTCTCCCGAATAATAAAAATAATAATAGTTGAATTTTCTACAAAATTTTTGAGTTTTTAAGCCAAGAGACGAATTTTCTACAAAACATCTGACTTCTCAACATAACAGTATGAATTTTTAACGAAAAGATAAATTCTGAGCCAGATTTGAATTTTCTATTAAACTATTGAAATTGCGAGTCAAATAAAAATTTCCTACAAATAAGTTGAATTTTCAAACCTAACATATCATTTTTGTGCTGGTTGCACACAATTAGCGTGTTCTACTACATGTGGATTAAACCTAAATTCAATCTTTTGAAGGGGCGTGCGTTGACCTACATATATAATGTTGGACCTCCCAGTAGAACAGCGGTGTTAGGATATCAGGTCCAACATTATATACCAGAAACAAAAAGGGCAGCGCATGCGTGGTCGCACATATAGGAATACAACATAGCGGAAGCTGGTGATATATGAAGTGACGGCTCCGATAGCCAGCCTTTTCTCGTTTCTTTAATGTTATTTTCGCGGTCCAAAAATCATTCAAAATGTTTGAAAATTTAAGTATCATAAAATGTGAAAATGCGCAAGCACCACTTTTCTTTTTTTTGTGCCTTTACATGCGCTTGATTCGCCGACTTGAAAAGAAGGATCACGTTCAATTCCCCACTTGCAGAATACGCTTTCCATGTTGCACGTCTCTACTCAACAAAATACTGTGCATGCCATGTAGGAGAGCCGTCTTCATGGCTCGAGCAATATTTTCAGATTCTGTGACAAGCTAGGGCCTTCGGCCCTCGCCTTCCACTCGTTCCGAAAACATTTCCCTCGCCATGAAAAGACGGTGCTCTCCTCCATGCCATTTTAAATACAATTTTGAACAAAATAATTGAATTCTATAGCAAACTGTTAAATTTTCAAACCAAAATGACGATCTTTGTTATCAAAATACTTGTATTCTTAACCCAAAAAGACGAATTTTCAACAAAACAGTTAAATTTTCAGATAAAAAATTTAAATTGCACGAAAAAAGAGACATTTCAACCAAAATAGTATTTCACCAAATAGATTATCCAATATAACCAATAAAATTATTTTAACTCGGCATTTCAAGTTTCAGCCGATAATTTGTAAACAAATAATACAAAATTTTAAACAAACACTTAAGTTTTCAAAAAATTGTTAAATTTGTACGCTAAATGAATATTTTACTACAAAACAGTTGAATTTTCAACTAGATAGTCGATTTTTTTACTAAACTGTTGGATTTTCGAACCAAAAATATGAATTTTCTAAATAAAATTGTTAAATTTTCCACCCAAAAATTTGAATTTTGAACTAAGTAATTGAATTATTACCAAGGCTTAAATTTTCCAGCCAAAATATAAATTGCTACAAAAAATTTGTATTTCTGGGCTGAAAACAAAAATTTTCATCCTGATATTTTGTATTCGATTAAGAATACAAGGAAGAAGTATTGGGCAGACAGGAAAAGAGAGATAGGGTATAATAGTTTCAGAACGTAAAGTAAGATCTGTCATTAGAACACAAGCGCATTCTCTCTGTCTGTCTCACATGGTAGAAAGAAAGGTCCAGTGTTTTCTAACCTTCAACTGTTAAGTGTTGAAGTGAGAATTGTGAAAACTGTGAGGTTCATGGAAAGTTAATTTAATATTTATAAGAGTAAGCGACTTTCTGTTAAATAACTTCTTCGTATGTATCGTTATGCAATCGGGTTATGCGCATTGCGCGCTGTAGGTTAAAGTGCGTGCTACCCACTTGCAGTGCGGACGTGAGGCGTATTGCTTATGCAAACATAGTTGGAAAAAAGTGATACGCTTTTGGATGTTGCTTTTGGTTTAATTGGTTTAATCAAGTGAGCAGCAGAGTATCTGGACCGATTATTTAAGAGAAAGATCTCCTTTTAAATGAGATGCTCAACGTTCCGAAAACATTAAAAGTGCGTGAACGTAAGAAGAAAACACATTTATTGTAACGTTTAAAAGCTGACTTTAATACTCATTTTCGTTAAATATTTAGTTTACCCTTGTCTCCGTATTAGGCAAACCATTCTCAAAGTTTTTTTTACGAAGCAGTAAAATCCACAGGAACCGTTTTTAAGTTCATGACTGTTTACGTTCCGGAAATCTTGATTTAATGTCACAATCAGCCCTGAAACCGTCACTAAACCCAGATTCGACTGAACTTATTTTCTTTGGAAATTTATATTTTTTAAGAAAACTGGAACAGTTTGATTGTATATACAAAATTATTTTATATGATTATTCGGAAGTTAATTTGCTCATTTTCATCAATTCTAAAAAATATTGTCCTTCATTTCCTTTCATATTATTTTAAAAAATTAGGTACTTTTACTTCAACCATCAGCTAGCAGCTGAGGGGAAAACAATGGATCAAATGCATGGAACAAAACTTTGTTTCTGTAATATCTTTGTAATTAATAATAATTATTATAATTTTATTATTTCATTAAATGTTAATTAAAACATAAAAACTATTTTTCTGATACACTTATTTAGAAAAAATGAGCTTTTACAAAGATATTAGCAGAATAGGGCAAAAATGAACTGAATCCCATGCATTTGGTCCCTTGTTTTTTCCTCAGAATATCTACAGAGTGAAGTTAGCTGTTGATTAAAGTGAAAATACCTAATAGGTACCATACAAATACAAAAATGTTATATTAATATAAATTTTATGTTTTAATTTAAAATTTGAAATAATATAACAAAAAAAGTATTATAAGGACAATTAGGCAAACAAATGATTCAGATTGGAAAATTTTTCGATAAATACCGATATTTTATTGATCAACAAGAAAAACGAGTAAAATACAATTTACCGAAATAACTCGGAATAATCACAGTGCTATTTTATTACAAGATGATAAATAGAAGCTAATCTGATTGTCTGCAACACCAGGCTTCTAAGCGGGCCATACACAATTGTAATCTTCTATAATTTTTAAATAACTTTTCTTAAAAATATTAAATCACATATTGTTCAAAATAAGAAGTTCAATATATTTTTAGTTTACTAACATTTTTTGGATTAAGACTTGAAGATTCAAATCAGGATTCTGGCAAACAATTTAAATCTATGCCACTTAAAACCGATGCCACTAAATATTAAACTAATTAATGAAAATTTACTATAAACAAAATTGCAAAAATATTTTAACAATGTATAATATCACTATTACATTTTATTTTTGTATTTTTATCTTAAATTTTATGGAGCTGTAGTTTTAAAATAAAATAAAAATATAAGTGATTCTTTGAATTGCTACCCTAAAATATTTATAATAATTTGTATTTCAAACAATTGTTTAATTTTATTTATAGTTAACTTTGTAGGTTCAAAGAATTGTAACTAAACTTCTCATAACCTTATAAAAATTATAGCTAATACATAGCTCCTATAAAATTCTTATATCATAAATTATTTATTATTACTGAATAAATTAATTTATAAATATTATTTATAAGATGGCACTGCAATTTTTGTAAATCTCACTCAATTTCAGGGTTTTGGTATTTTGGGTGCATAAAATTGACTTCGACGGTAAAATTGTATTTTCGCTTTTATACAAACAACTTTTTTCTGCAGATAACGGTAACATTCATTGAATCGTATAAAGCCTAGTAATACAGTTTGTAGGTACTGTTGTTGATTGAGCAGACTTTAAACCTTGTAATTTTAAAGATTTTCGTACAAATTAAAATGTTTTTAAATTTTTCAACAATAACTTCTTTTTCAGTATAAATAAATTATATTACATTTTTAATTGATAATAACTTGATACGAAAATAATAAAAAATAAATTTTATTGATTCAGAAAATTTACACTGAAAAAGATTATTTAGGCCCGAAATTGGATTTGAATCCGGCATGTTAAATTTTTTATAGAATTTCAAAGAAAAAGTTTAAAAAAATGAACGACTACATTAAAATTCGTAACAGTTGGTATTTGTAACAATTTATTAACAAGAAAGCTTATTAAACTATTATTTAGTTATAAATGAATATTGATTTTATCAATGTAATCATTTGGATAGAAAATTAAAAATAATTAAATAATGAATTATTTTAATCACTTCTTATAATGCTAAAAAGGAGACTAAAATTTTTTTTTTTCGCACATTGTAAAAAAATTAATCAGACAGAGAGCAGTTTTGTGTCACAGTCGTAGCAGATTATTATATCTTTTTAATGAGAAAATGTTTCATTGTCAAAGAAGAACGCATTTTTCGTTAACGATTTGCTGATTAGATCTCATCGTTTGAGAGACTGTTGGTGTCGGTGATGATGGCTTTCCTTCGACAGCTTGAATATTTTTCACCAATTCCCTAAATACCTAAAAAAACACCATTTTTGCTCAATATAATTTAATGTTTTCATTTTAAATGATCACTATATTTTCTGGTATTTTGTCGTTCAAAGTATCACATCTTTGAAAAAAATAGTTTTTCTATGATTTTAAGAAACAAAAAAATATCATTTATGATGATATTTTAAAATAAAAATCATTATTTTTAATGCAGAATTTCTTAATTCATAAAAAACATTCATCTTAACCCATTTTTTTGCATTTGAATTTTAAGTTACTATCGAGGATTGTAAGCAATTTTTAATTGGTTAAATTTAATACATGAATATTTTTCGGAGAAAACTCTTTACACAACTCTACTGTTTCTAATTTGAAAAGTAATTTTTTCTGTGGCTGAAATCGTTACAAACAATTAAAAAAAATTTCAATAAAACAAATAATTGTATTTCAAGACTATTCCTCGAATCGTTCGCTCATTCTTTTCATTGGGTACAGTAGAGTTCTCGGCAATATTTTTGTCGCAAAAAATTAGCCATGATTGAATAAAATCCAACTATTTTTTAACGTTTCATACCCCCGAATAGAAACTGTTATAGTACTGGAGTAGTGAAGGAAGGCTGGGTAGGGGAGAGTTAGGTGAGTGGTGGGTAGTGGGTGGTGAAGTAGGGGAACTTAGCAGCGAGAAGTAGAGAAATAAATAAGAGAAGGTCGAAAAAAAGTTGAAAGCTTGAAGAGGTAGCTATGGGAGGGATACTAGGGAAACTGATAGTATGAGAAATGCAGGATGTGAGGGCAGGAGGTCGAACAGAAATAAGGAGAGGGGGAGAGAAGTAGGTAAAGTAATAATAATATGCTTTGTAAGGAAGGAAGTGTAAGTAGGGGAGGGGAAAAAGGGGACGTTAGAAAAGGTGGCTTAGAGGGAACATTCTTAGGAAGAAGGATGGGAAGTAAAAGGGGCAGTCAAGGGAGGGACAGTATTGAAGGTGATGAGAGGAGAAGTTGGAAAAGAGAATCTTGCAGAGTTGGCTGAGGATAGTGGAAGTGGGGAAGTTGGAAGAGAAGAAGTAGAGAAGGAAAAAATGGCGAAAGAGTGAGGACGTAAGGAGAACGTGGAGAAGGGGAAATAGGGAGGAGAAAGGGAAGTTAGAGTATTAGCAGTTGGGAGAGAAGGATGGCTAGGAAGGGTAAGGGTGGGGAACTAAGGTTGGAATAGAAGTATGGGAAGTGAGGGGCTAAGGTAAGTAAGGGAAGTGAGATGAAGAGTACTAGAAAAGGGTGAGTGAGTAGAGGAGGGGAAGACGGGAAAAGTATGTCAGGGTTGGTAAATTATGAGAAGTTATTATAGGGGAAGTGGAGGACAAATAATTAGGGAAAGGAAGGGAATTGGAAGGGGAAGTATGGGAGGGATAGTATAGGAAGTAATAGTATGAGAAGTAAAGGAACTGAGGAGGAGTCGTAGATGGAAAGTAAAAGGATTGGTAGTAGGGAAGTGATGGAAAGTGGGGCGGGGAAACTGTGGAAGGAAAAAGAAGCAGGGTGCGTGAGGGGAGGAGCAGTATTGAAGACGGGTAAGTTGGGGAGGGGTAGTAAGGGAATGTATGCAATCGGATGAAGTAGGAGAATTTCTATGGGCAAATTCTTTAGAAGAATTTACTATAGGAATTTCTTCTAAAGCAAATAACTGTATTTTAAGATTATTCACTTATTATACTCATCAAAAACAGTAGACGTCTAGGACATTTTTTTCTTGAAAAAAAATAAGAGAAGGAGAGAGGGTGAGTAAGGGAGGAGACGTAAGAAAAGATAGGTGAAGGGTGTTAAAGTAAGGGAAGTTCGGAGAGAAGAAGTAGAAAAAGAAGTAGGGGGTGAGAGAGGAAGTAGGGGGAGGAATATCAGAGAAAGTGATAAGAGGGGAAGTGAAAATGTGATCAAAAAATATAGAAGAGGAAACTAGAGGAGGAAAAGTGAGAGTGAGAAGAGGAGGGATAGTGAGGGAAGTGTAAGAGAGGGAAATCGGGGAGGTAAGGGCAGAAATAGTAGGTAAAGTGTGTGGATGATGGGGAAGTGAGGATGGGGGCTTATTGATGGGCAGCAGAAATAGACGAAAGTAGGTTGAGTAGTGCTGAGGAATTTTGAGAGGAGGAGACGTGAAAGCCTTAATAGGTTAGAAAACCATTCTCACAACTTTGAATAATTTTTAAAAAGAAGCAAGAAGCGGCAGTAAGAAAAATTCATTCACACAAATTATCGGTAAAATAATTTTTCCCCTTTGTTTTAAAAATTTTTCGTGAAAAAGTGTTTGAAATTTAAATAACTAAATAAGTATAATTAAAATTAAATTTGTGATTAGAAAATATGTTGTTGTGAAGAAGATACCTGGACAACGCGACAATTATATTTGGCACTACACTCGACGTATCCACATCTCCAGTGCTTTCGAACAAGATTAACAATATCTCGATGCCTTGTACCGGGAGCTGCTGGAGCAGAGAGTTTATCTTGTTTATTGCCTACGACCAATATAGGCACGCCTCTCATGTCACGTGCCTCGTAAATTTGTTCTCGCAGCATTCTTATGTACTGAAGAATAATTAAATTTGTTGTTACATAAATTTTACAAAAATGATACTTACATGTTACCTTATTGTTACATAAATGCTGTATAAATGTTACAATAATGTTATATAAAGGTTACATAAATGGTATATGAATGTAATATAAATGTTACATAATGGTTACTTAAATTTTATATAAATGTTACACTTATGCTATAAACATATAACACGCATGTAAATCAGGTCAATGGATATAAGCTACATTGAAAATTTTAGAAAAATTAAATTCGAAGAAGGTAGGTCTGTTGGTCTCTTAATGATAGAAAATAAGAATACGACTTTTAATGGATGTTTTCATATTGTTTATCTATTAATAAAGACTACATATTTGCTGCCCCATAAATTTTGTAAAAAAATGTTCAAATATGTCATTTTATTTCATGATAAAATTTATTTTATCAATATTGATAAAAGAAAATGTTTTACTTGTGAATGATTGCATTAGATTCTGAAAAAGAAGCTTTTGAAGAATTTTGAAAGGTTTCAAGAAAATAAAAAAAAAATCTCCAGATTCATGGGAAAATTAAAAATGATTTTTTATTTTCAAAAATAGAGTTTACGGAAAAATTGAAAATGGTTTCGAAACATTTCAAATTATTTCCTAAAACTTTGCAAAAGAATGCAAAAGATTTTAAAACCACGTTTTTTTATTTTTGCAAGATGAGAAAATGTTACAAAAAATTCGAGTAAGCCTAAGAGATTATTCTATATTTTTTCGACAAATTTACAATTTTCCCAAATGTTCCTGAAATTTCTCAAGAATCTTATCATAAAAATAAAAATAATAAAAAGAAACTGTCAATAATTATTTGTTCCTTCTCAGATCTCAGAATGAAATTCAACAACAAAAATAAGAATTAGTTAAGATAGGAACGACAAAAAGGGATATAGTATTAAAAAATGTTGTTAAGTTGAAATAAAATAATAAAACAGCTTATTGAAAAATAGGGGTTAATTAAAGACAAGTACTTTGCTTAGGGGTAAATAGTGGGTGAAAGTGAAATAAGAAAATGTTAAATTAACTGTGAACTTGGAGATGAATAGATAAAATATCAATAGAGAGCGAATAGGGGATAATGCATTGAGGAGTCAATAGAGAATGTGATTCTAGAACGACTTACTGAGAAAATAAAGGGAAGAGAATAGGGGTAAATAGGGGTAAATAGGGGTAAATGAAGATTACGTCTGAATATGAGTTTTTTGACACGTTAAAATGATGTTGATAAAGATTCCGAACCTGGAAAGTATCTTGATTACTAAGGTCGAAAACGAGTACATAGGCTGTAGCACTCCTGAGTCCATAATATCGAAAATCGGTCCATTCCAGATGTGAACTGACTGGAAAATATGGAATGGTTGGTAGGTCGGTAATTTTGACTTCATAGAGCCTTTCTGCCAACAAGACACTAGGATGGTAAGTTTCCCTCTTTTCCGTCGGCATGTACTCCTCGGAAAATTCGCTGCAGACGAATTGCTGCAACCCGAGTTTTTTAAATAAAAGGGGTCCAAAATTTAGAATGTGCTTTTTGTGTGCCATCTATCGTAATTTTTTCCGAAAAAAATGGTGAGGGCTAGTGAAGGAAGTGAAGAGAGAGAAAGCAAGGAAATTGAGGTGAATAAATGTAAGGAAAGGTAGAGAATTGTCGGCAAAGAATGCAGGGGAAGTGTTAAGAGAGGGAGTGGTGGGAAAGAGAGAGACAGGAGGATAACTATAATAATTGAGGGGGAGCGGTGTGGAGAATTGTGAAAAAGGATGTAATTAGATGTAAATGTATGAAGGAAGTGAGGGTATGTAGTGTACGTTAGGGCAGCTGTGAGAAAAAATAAAAGGACAGATACTACAGACGTGAGAGCAAGTAGGGGAGAAGAGGTAGGGAAAGTAATGGGGTGGAAGAGGGAATGAGAGGTTGGAATGTAGGCAAGTGAGAAGTAGGGAAAGAGCGAGAGATTGAGAGGAGTAGGGGAGGGAAAGTATGTGAAGGAAAGCATAAGAGAGTACCCCTTAGAACGCCATTATCAAAAATTGGTAACGTACCCTATATCCTACTATCCCTCCTCTACTTGTTCTTCCCTACTACTCCTACCCTAATTCCACTTCCTCTATCTTCCCTTACTTTCCTATGATACGCCTCCCCATCTCCTTAACTATGAACGCCTCTAACTCTTTATCCAACTATTAGATTTTCATAAATAAGGGGTGAAATTAATCACCATATTGTGGCTAATCCAAAAAGGCTAGCAAAAATGGAATGAGACGGAAAGTTGAAGAATTATTTAAGAAACTAACTTTATTTTTAAAAATCGATTCAAACAATTATATACACTTAATTTAAAAGAACAATTAATGACTCGTTTATTTAAAGAAATAATAATTTTGGTTAAAACATCGAGGGTAACATGCAAATACGATTTAACACTATTCTACAACGGAAATCAATAAGGGGATCCTGAAGCGGACTCATTTATTTGAGTGTGTTCTCTCACACTTGATCGAACGACAGTTGAAATGCAGTTATTATCACTATCATTTTTTAGCATTCAGCAGCTACAGAAATGAGAGAATAAAAGCTTGATGTGTGCATTTTATAGCGAAGAATATGTAAGATAATGGAATGGTTACATTCTGGTTAGAGTGTTAAAGATAAAGCACCAAGCAGGGTTTCTACCTTTATTGTTTGTTATTTATTAATAAAAATAATTATACAAATTCAACTTTAATATTTAATTTGCACATTAAAAATTGTCCATATGTTATACGCATCGGTTTCAAGTGCTGGGAAATAGTAAGATATTATAAGAGTATAGAAAGGAGTGAAATTTTTTTTCGAATTCGTGCGGGTATCTCTCCATGCGTCTGCTCGTTTCCCCTCACTTCCCCTACTTCCTACCCATACCTCCCCTTTTTTCCACTATTTTCCCTCCCCACATTTTTCTTCGATCCCCACTCATTTTTCCAAACTGCCCCTACTTCCGCTTTACTCATTTCTCAAAACTTCCCCTACCACTCGTCTCCTCATTTTCCCTACTTGTAAATAGGGAAAAAAATTTTAAATAGGGATATATAGAATAGAAAGAAATAAAATTAATATTTTCTGAGTGGGGTAAATTCTACATTTAAAAAGCAGAGATGTACTGTTTAGGTAAAACGTAAAGGGTTACTTTGACTTCAAAAATATTAGTTGAGGGTATGAATAGGGGTCGATGGGGTGCATAGGGGCAACATCTAGATATTTTTTACAGAATAGTAGAAATTCATTATTTAAGGTTGAGTATTCAATTTTAAGCAATAGGTGTACATTTTTAATGATAGTTTTACATAGTGGTAAATAAGTGATTCATAAAAAACTAAAAGGATGTATAGGGATATAAGTAGTAGAGCTATGCCGGTTCTGAACCACTTTCCGACTGAGCAAGGTTACGTTCCATTCCAAATGTAAGGTTCTGTTCCATGCTGAGTTACTTACATCAGGTGATTACCATCGGCCGGTAATGCAGATTTAACATTACTGGATAACTTAATCAGAACCAGCCTAGCTCTTCTACTGATATAAGTAGAATGGATTTGGAAACACAAATTTAATACAGATTTTTATTTAGTTCAACCTACCCTGATGATACTAGACTTTCCTACCCCCGGGGCGCCTAAAAAAACGACTTTGACGCGTTCCAGGCTGTCAGCCGGATTTTCCTCCTCTTTTGAACTACTGTCTGTGACCTCGAGTCCCCATGCGTCACCTCCTTTTCTTTCTAAGTAATCCAAGTCCAATTCTGAAAGGAAGTGTCAGAATCTTTCAACAACCCCCACAATTCATTGCATAACATAATAAATAAATAAATTGTTTATTGCTACTTTTTATAATTATCATGATGACTGAAAAATCCCGAAAAATAAAATTCCCGACACTATAAAATTTCTGAAAAATGAAGTACTCAAAATATATTTCTGGGTGAGAAATTTTGTGAAATGGAGAATTAAATTTTCAACAATGTTTCCAAATTGTAAAAATTGGTTTGAAATCTTTCACGTTTTATTCGAGATTTTTAGAAATTTAGTGAAAAGTGACGTCAGATGTGAATAATCAAAATTAAAGATTCTTTCTTTCAAATTATCAGAAATCAACATTTAAAAAAAGGGTTTAAAAAGTTTTCAAATTATTTTAGAATCTTTTAAAACTTCTGAATATTCTGAATATCTTTGGAAATAACTCAAATGTTTCCTAGTATTGAAACATCTGAAAAATAAAAAATAAATTAAAATTCCACAGATTAATTTTTAATAGTTTAAATTTTTTCAATTTTGTTGGAATCTTGTTAAATATTATGTTTAAATAAATTTTTTTCAAGTTAAAAGTCTTAAAAAGCTTTTTTCTTAAATCTTTAACAGTCGTAACTTTTGAAATATTATTATTTTTTTGTTGAAAATTAATATATAAACACATTTTTTATTAAAAATACAAATATAACTATTGTGTTGAAAATCATTTGTCTTATGGTTGAAAATTAATATTAATAACCAAAAATCTGACTATCTTGTTAAATTTTCGTTGTTTGTTAAAATTTAGATCTTATACTAAAAATATAAATAATCTAATTTAGGATTCCATCATGTTAGTTGAAAAATGATCACTTTGGTTACAAATACAAATTTTTTACTAAATATTCAGCGATATAATTTCTCGTTGAAAATTTATATTTTTTAGTTGAAAATTCATGTTTTTTCAAATTCATCTTTTATGATAGAAAATTAATATTCTTTGTCGAAAACTCATCCTTTTTGTAAAGGTGCAACTATTTCAGTTGAAGATTTGTTAGTTTTTTTATTGAAGATTCCACTACTCGGTTAAAGCTTTAGCTCCTAAATTGAAAGTTCATCTCTTCTATTGAAAATGTAACAATTTTGTTAAAAATTATTTTGTTGTTGTTCTTAAAAATGATATTTTTGAACAAAAATTACCCATTTTGTTGAAAACAAATTTTAAAACTAAAAATTTAGCTAATGTTTTTTTTGGGGAAAATCATTTTTTTTTAGATTAAAACTCATTGTTTTTAAATTTAAATGTTCCAGTTGAAAATTCAGCATTTAAATTAAAAATTCATCTTTTTGATTGAAACTGCAACTATTTTGTTTAAAATAAGTTTTTTCTTGTTTAAAAATTGATTTTTGAAGCGAAACTTAATAATTTAATCTATTCCAAAATTCCATAATTTTAGTTAAAAATTGAACTATTTTGTTGACAATTATTTTACATTCTCATAATTTATGATTGAGAAAGTATTATAATTTTCTGAAATTAAAAAAAAATGTCTTAACTAAAAATTAAACTATATTATTGAAAATTTGTTGTTTTTTATGACCTGAAAATTTAAAAAATCCAGTTGAATATTTCATAACTTTGGTTCAAAAATAATTTTTTTAATCAAAATTCAACAATTCAAGTTTTGGTTTATAATTTACCTTTTTCAATTGAAAATTCATGTTTTTTGCGGAAATTAATCTATTTTGCTGGAAAATTAGTCTTTAGGGTTAAACCCCCTTTTTTTTGTTACAAATTTAAATGTTCTAGTTAAAATTTTTATAATTTTGGATGGAAATAGAAGTTTTTTCGACATTTTAAAAAAATTCTTTACCTGAAAAATTAAATTATTTTGTTGAAAATTGTTTTTTTTTCTTGAAAATTTAACGCATTCAGTTAAATATTTCATCATTTTAGTTCAAAACAAAATTTTCAATTAAAAATGTTTTAATTCAAGTTTCGGTTTATAACTTATCTTTTTTAGTTTGAAAATTTATGGTTTTAGTAAGTAATTCGTATTTGTTGGTATAAAATTAATCTTTATGATTAAAGAACCTAATTTTTTGTTTGTTAAAAATTTAACTAATTCAGTTAATTTTGTTGAAAATTGGTCCTTTTTGATCAAACATTTATCTTTTGAAAATTTATCTTTTCAGTTGAGAATCAATTTTTGAACGGAAAATTTAAGTTTTTTTTGTAGAAAAATATTGTTGTTAGTTGAAACCCCAATTTTTTGGTTTAAAATTTAAGTATTCCAATGGAGAATCCATCATTTTAGTTCAAATTTAATCTTTTTGGTTGAAAGTAGAACTCTGTTTTTGAGAATTATTATATTTTGGTTCAAAGTTAGGGGTTTAAACTGAAAATTCACCGTGCCATTTTCTGTTGAAAGTTCATCCTTTTGATTGAATATTTAAGCACTTGCTTAAAAATCATTTATTTTGTTCAAATGCAATATTATTACTTGGAATGTTAGAAATTTAATGTATTTGAATTATATTTAATATAGCACCCACATTCATTTCTTAATTTGCTGCAATGAATAATTTTCTTTATGTTCTTATATCAAAATGAATTTTATTTTGATTATTTATATTTCTTTGTCTTCAATTTCTGTTTGTGATATGAAAGCAGAACGTTAACGGTAGAGAAACCCCATTCATGAATTAATTTCAAGAATGAGTGAGAAATGCAGCTGTGTAAAATAAGAATCAATTCCTACAATTTCTTTTATAAAGAAGAAATAATAAATTTAAAAATGGTTTAATTTAAAAAATCTGTTTAAAATTTAAAACTGTGTTATTTATTCAAAACTCGTATTATATTTATTAAATTTTAAAAAAAGTGATATGATGTAAAAAAAGAGGTGAACTTCATAAGAATGGTTAAACTTTCAAACAAAAAAGATAAAGTCTCATAAAAAATGAAATATTTGAAATTATAATCCAAAAAGATTTTTATTTTAAGTCAAAAACATTTGAAAGCATTCGAGAGAGACCATTTTTCCACAAAACAGTTCAATTCTCAAACAAAAAAGTTTCATTATCAACCATTTGTATTTTCCACCAAAAAAGATTATATATTTAAAAAAAATATATTTTCCCCCAAACTGTTCAATTTTTGAATACAAAAATATGAATGTTTAACAAACAAGTTATTTTTTAACATATTGCATAAATTTTCAACGAAAAGTACGATGGTTGATATTTTGAATAAACGAGAACTTTATTTTGATTCATAAACAGACGAATTCATGAAAAGACTAATTTTTTAACAAAATAGTCACATTTTTAAACGAAAAAGCCTAAATATAATAGTTGAATTAAAACTAAAAAAGATGATATTTTTTAATAAAAACGATTTAAATTCACCGTAGAAAATTTGAATTGTCTCTTTAAGAAATAAATTAAAAACATCATAATGCCAAATTCGGAAATTTCAGTAAAAAAAATTCCAAAGAATTGCACCAATTTTGTATATAGGTTAAATTATCCTAGGTTGTATATAGTCAAATTATCCAACTTATCACTTTACTGAGTAGGGAGTAGAATTAAACTTTCTTCAAACTTTTGTATTTCTCGATTGATTTTTTTTTAATTCGCGAACTAAAAATGGACTCAGAAATGGAACAATTTTTCGGTATGAGATTCGCGATTCGACTGACTCGAGAATGTGAGATACAGTTGGTCTGAAAATCTCCCCACCCTATGCAGTACAACCCCCACCTGGCCTTTTAGAGAGGGTTGAAGTGGACCATCAAAGGGGTCAATCACCAGATTTTCCATAAAAAGAATCTTATCTCCCTCAAAGAATTTTCTGAATCTTTCCATACATATATGTCTCAACCTTAGGTAAAGGACAAAAAGGTCTTTTACTCACAATAAGAAGCTTAGAAACCATTTTTAAATTCAATTTTTCTCGTTCCATAAAATTCTCGATTCAGAAACATTATTTTTTTCAATTATTGAACACTAAGGTAGTCCAACATTTTTTCGCTCGAATTTTCATGCATATCGCCGCCAATTTTTGCCGAATCCACAATAAAATAAATGTTTTTTGTTTTGTTTTTGTACTTCCCATAAGAAAAAAGCTGTAAATTTCATTAAGAATCATCAACAGTGGCTGAATCGAGTTGAACCTCAACATTTCTCTTCACATTTAGCTATTGTATAAAAATAAATAATTATTTTTTAAATCCACTCCCATAAGACTGTTTCATAGGGTCTCCAACAAACCCCATAAGGGAAAAATGGTGTTTTTCGAGTTTTTGGTCCTAATGATGATTTTTTGCGTTTTCTAGAGTATAATTATTTAAACTTTTTTTTAGCAATTTTCTCTTAGAATATACTTAAAACGTCGCGTTTTTTCGCGTTTTCCTAACTTTTTTAAAACTCCCAGTTAAATTAAGAAAATTATCCATTGAATTTATCAAAATAATTATTTCAATGATTTCTTATTATCTATAGTAAAATTTTTCTAAAATAATGCTGGAAAGTTGAATTTTTTTCTTCAATGTTCCACTCTTGTTCCACTTTGTAATAATAGTGAGGTAATAATTAATTAACGTTAACAAAATTGATTATTTCAACAATTCATCATTTTTTTAATAACATTCTTTTTAAATAATGTTAGAAAATTGCGTTTTCTCTGATTGATTTAAGTTCGCAAAAATAATTGTTTAAACAAATTATTATTGTACGCGAATATCTTTTCCTATAGTGATGCTGGATAGTTGCGGCTTTTTCTAAAATTTTCCACTTTTTGTCAACTTTTCACTTAGCGTATAATAATGCTCTAAAGTTACAGTTTTTTCTATAAAATTTCACTTTTGATCCACTTTTTAAGAATAGTGAGTTAGAGTGAGGTCAAGATCAATTGAATTTAACAAACCTAATTTTGTAAACAAATTATAGTTGTTTATAACTATCTTTTTTTATATCAATGCTAGATAGTTGTGGGTTTTTTCTAAAATGTTGAACATTCTGTCCACTTTTATCTTATTTAGATAATAATTAATGCAAATAAAGAACCATTATTGTTTAAACCATTACGGTTATTAACTATCTTCTCTTAGAGTAATGCTAGAAATTTGAGGGGTTTTCTGAAGTTTTCAGCTTTAATTTGATTATTTAGTTAGGTGCAAATTATAAACATTAATATTAATTTAAACAAATAGGTTCTCAGTAAATACTTCAAGAAAAATTTAAATTTACAGTGATCCATTTAGAAAAGTTAAAGAATATTTCAAATATCTATATTATTTCAGAAAAATATATTCATTAAAAAGAAACAGATTGTTTAAGAAATGGTTCTTTTTATTGTTAATTTATTATTTGCTTGTCTCTAAAAAGCCAAAGTAAAGTTTAAAGTTTCAGAAAAAACCGAAACTTTCTAACTTTAATCTAAGAGAAAATTTCTAAAAATAATAATAAATTGTTTAAAAAATTGTTGCAAACATCTAATTATGAGTAGAAAATAGTATTTCATATATTAGAAACAATTTGCATTTAAAAAGCCACAAATAATCTCAATTAGTACCAAAAACACACAAACCACAATTTTTCACTTATGGGGTTTTTTGGGATCACAATAAAAAAAACTTAGGGAGGTGGAATTTAAAAAATAATTATTCGTTTCTATTTTATAGCTAATTAAGAATAGAAATGTTGAGTATTAACTCGATTCACCTAATATTGATGATTTTGAATAAAATTTACAAAAGGGGCTTTTTTATGGGAACTTAAAAACTCACTTAAAGAAAGCAAAATTTTTTTATTCAAATAAATTTGCTGGCGATATGCACAAAAATTTAAAGAAAAAATGTAACCGCCCTATTGTAGCACCTACAAATAGTTTGGAGGAAAAGCACATGTTTCAAAATATTTTAACAAAAAAATTTGTCGTATAAAAATTTAATAATAAAAAAGAAAAGATTTAGTATGAAAGGATATCTAGAATAAGAATCGATATTTCTATTGAGTGACAATGTTCCTTCAGAAGAGAGGAACTCTTGCACAACCACCCTTTCATATTTTTCTTTTCGATTCAATTTCACATCTCATGTAATATAGATTTTCCAATCCAATAACGATATTTGAGTTCTATTGCCGCTTATCTAGACATTTTCTATTACAAAATTGCAAAATGTATAATTAAATATTCACAGCATTTTTATTTCACATTTTTATTTTAAATTAAAATTAGTATTTTTTATTGTTAAGAGAAAAATTGAGTATCCAACCAAATTTTGTTGTTAAAAATATGCCATTATTGTATTTTTAATGAGTAAATATTATTTATTAAAACATAATTTGTGAAAATTCGTTAAGTTTCTAGTGTCAATAATTTTGCAATATCTTAAAGCGTTATGATTCGACAATTTTCTCTCTAAAATTTTATCATTCGGGAATTTTGAAATTCAATAATATTATGAACTTTCGTGAATTAAATTATGCGGAATTTTCAAATTCGTGAATATTATAAATTGTTCAAAAATTGTATTATTTGAGAATTTTCCTAGTCAGGATTTTTATCATTATTTTGGTGATTTTATAATTTTCGGAATTTTTAAATTCAAATATATTATTTTTTGGAAATTTAGTAATGTTTATTTCTTTTTCGGGTTTTTAGGACGTCCCTGTCGACTTGTAAAAAATTCGACATTGTAAAGTTCTCGAAATCAGGAAAATTTCAAATAAAAAAAACCTCCTTTATAAATATTGCTTATTTATTTATTAAGGATACCAAAGCGAGATAAACAAGCAATCGCATTAAAAAAGATTTTAAAAATTTGTTCGACCATTCGGTGCTATGGATATTATTATTCGGGAATTTTTTAATTCGGTAGTATTATAAACTGTTTGGGGTTTTTATATTTTGACATTTTTATATTTCAAATATTTCGTTTTTCGGGAATTTGACAGGGTCGGTAATTTTTTTTAACGTCCAATTTAATTTGTAGACGAAAGAAAGTGAAAAATCGCGATATGGCTTTGCTTCTCAGATAGAAAAGCCATTTTTTAAATTATTGCTAGCAATTGGGGAGTGTGCGATTTGGACAATCCATCAAAAAAAAATATAATGTGCCGTGATTGAGGTTAGGTTGCATTGTTGGGATAATTGGACCTCAAAATTTTAGAATTTTGTTATTTCGTTAAAGTGTATTTTTCCAAGATTTCAAGAGATTATTTTTGCACTTTGAGAAAACAAAAATTATCAAAGACTGTGCTCCTTCTTAGAAATCCTATAAGACTTCCTGAGAATCCTTGAAATTCTCTGACTTTTTTTTTTAAATTCCATCAAATTCTTTTCAATCATCTCAAATCTTTCGAAGTATCTCAAAATTGACTAAAATTAATTTTAATCGCATAAAATCTTTAAAATATTCTTAAATTCCTTTAAATCTCTTGACAAACCTTAAAATCTTCTAAATTTTTTTTGAGATCTCTTTAACTTCTTTACAATTGTTAAAATTTTTTCGAAGTTTCTCGAAATTGACTTACATTAACTCAAATCTCTTAAAAATCCTTCAAATTTTCTTAAATTCCTTTAAATCTCTTAAAAATCCTTAAAATCTTTGAATTTTTTCAAATTCATTAAAATCTTTTTAAATAACTTTTTAAAAACTCGCTTGAAATTTTTCAAGACCAATAAAACTGTCTTAAAATCTTACAAAAGAACTAGAAAATCCTTCAACTTTTTGAATTATTTTAAAATTCTTTAATAAGAAACTTGAAGATTCCGCCAAGTCCCTACTAACTCCTTGAAATCACTGGAATTCTTAGAAATCTCGTAAGATTCCTTAAAAATCCTTAAAGTCCTCCGAATTTTTTTTAACTTCTTTCAACTTATTTCAAATATTTAAAAATATTGTAAAATTGACTAAAATTAATTCAAATCTTTTAAATCCAAAATCCTTTAAATTTTCTTAGGCTCCTTTAAATCTCAAGAAAACCCTTAAATCAATCAATTTGTTTAAATACCTTGAAATCTCCTAAAATTCATTACATCTGTTTTAATAACTTTTCAATAACTCGCTCGACTTTCTTTAAAATCACTAAAACTGTCGTAAAATCTTATAAAATCTCTTGTAAATTATTAAATCTTTTTGAACTATTTTTAGATTATTTTTAAATCATTTAAAAAGAAACTTTAAGATTCCACCAAGTACCTAGTGATTCGTTAAAATCACTTTAGTTCTTAGAAATCTTTAAACTCCTCCGAATTTTTTTGAACTCCCTTCAACTTCTTTGAAATCATTAAAAAATTTCAAAATTGATTAAAATTAATTCATATCTCTTAAAATCCTTAATTTTTTTAGACTCATTAAAATCTCTTGAAAATCCTTAAATCATTTAATTTTTTAAATCCCTTTAAGTCTCTTAAAATTTATTAAACTCTTTTTAAATTAATTTTTTTAAATAACTTTTTAAATAGCTTTAAAATCTTTGAATTCCTTCAAAAGAAAGTCTTAAAATTCCGTCAATTCCCTACAGTAATTTCTTAAAATCACTTGAATTTTCGGAAAATCTTTAAGGTTTTTTTTTTGAAAATCCTTTAACTCCTCCGATTTTTTTAAAGACCTTTAACTTCTTTCAAACAATTTAAAATTTTCGAAATTGAGTACAATTTATTAAAATCTTTTGAATTTTCTTATATTCCTTAAAATATTGAAAAATTACATCCCTTGAAATCGATTCAAATTCATTTAAATCTTTTTATATAACTTTTTCAGTAACTGGCTTAACATTCTTTAACATCACCTAAACTGCCTTAAAATTCTACCAAATCTCTTGCAATTCCTTAAACCTTGTTGGATTCTTTAAAAAATCTTTAAAATTCCTTCAAAATCGTTCAATTTTTCTGCATTCTTTTAAAATCCTTTCAAATTTTTTGAAATCGTTAAAAATCTCTTGAGAAATCCTAAAATCACTTAAAGTCTTTTAAAATCCTTTAAAGTCTCTTTCATATAACTATATTTGATATCAAACTACTTGAAATCACTTATTATCGAAAAGTATTATGACATAAGTTGCCGGCAATTGAGGTTATAACCTTAATTACGGCAAATTATATTTTTTCGTAATGGATTGCCTAATCGCACATTTTCTAAATTGCCAACAGTAATGAAATAAATGGCTTTTCTTTCTTAAAAGCAAAGCTATATCACGATTTTTTTACTTAATTTCGCCGAAATTATTTAATTTTAGTCAAACTCCTATCTAAACAATGCTTTTCAGTCCATCAAGTGGTATAGCCTTACAGATTTTGATGCTACCGACCGAGCGTGACGTAACATTAGAATACTCAATTACTAAATTGAAAATTTGACGACAAATTCATTGAAATAATAAAAGTTTTCTAAATGAAAAAATAAATGTTGCAAAAGATATTAAAATTTAGAATAATTCATTTTGATACTAAAATTTTAGAGGTTAATCTGAATATAATTTTTAAGTGTAATCGAGGGATAAATGACAAAATGGGTTATCGATCACTGAGCGCATCCCTAAAATCCCGGTTGAGCAAATACCAATTAGCCCG
Organism: Belonocnema kinseyi; assembly: GCF_010883055.1. Lineage (NCBI taxonomy): Eukaryota > Metazoa > Arthropoda > Insecta > Hymenoptera > Cynipidae > Belonocnema > Belonocnema kinseyi. The sequence goes on along the minus strand of NC_046661.1, from coordinate 79,006,868 downwards.
TGAACCTAATTTGATTGAGATTACATTTCCCCGAGGGAAACTAATTTAACTGAGTGAAAAATAATTTAAAAATAATTTGTTTTACATTTAAATTTGACGAAACCCATTTTTTAATTCATTCTTAAATCTGATTTTAATCATGAATTTTTAACTTTATTTTTCATCAACTTTTTACTTTTTATAAACTTTCTTAATATTGAACCACTGACTGAAAAAAATATTTTCCTACAACCCAAATGTCCTAATTCTGTATAATAATGAAGTCGAGAGAAAAAAAATTAATTTTCGAAAAGAAATTTTCAAAAGGCGGAAAAATTCTAATTAACCAATGCTTTGCTTTTTTCAGAAAAAATTATAATACAAGAGCAAATAAATATTAAATATAAGAAAATTATTCTAAAAATTTAGCAATTTATAAAATTATGAAATTAATTATTACTTACATTTTTGATACAATGGTTTTGAACAAATAAAATGTATTAAATAATTTTAAATTAATTTTTTTGTCTAATATTCGGAAATTAATATTTTTTGAATACTGATTTTTATTTTTTTTATTTTTATTATAATTAATTACAACTTACGACATTGTTTCTGGGGTTGGAGGCTTTTTCTCCTCCATGCTCCGACTGCTTTGGTCGCAATGATGAATGTTGATAATTCCCCTCAAAATTGAGAATTGAAAATTCCAATTTTTCTCTCCCTGAAGCTTAAGTACACTTTGTATATTTTTGTACTTGTTATAATATATGGGGCGCTTAGAATTAGCGTTTGCACTCCTTTAGAATATTTTCTTTTCCCTCCTCCAAGATTCTTTAAACATTACTGATTTTCCAACTAAACAATTCTATTTTTCCATTTATTTTATCATTATTTTAACAAACTTTCAACTGATTGTACGAACGCTCATAAACTTTTTTCCAATTTGTTTATACAAATTTCAATTCAAATGATAAACACAATGTTTGTAACAATAATTATTTTGATTATATTCGTAATTTAGTTGGAAGAATTTTCAATTTTTTTGTGTTCAAAAATGTAGGCGTAAAAAAAGGGGTTGGTTCCGCACTTTTCAAAAAACACCTTTCTCTTGAAATTTTCGAGTTGGGATAATGGAACTTCTCCTCGTGTTGGTGTTGGTAGTAAGTGGCTCCTTATTATCACTCCTATTTTGAGACACCCCACTTGGACCAGGCCGGAAATTTTTAACTAGGAGCATGACACTGTATCGCGAAAACGCGAGCTTTTGGTGGGAATGGCTGGGGCGTATTTTTCTGTCATAAAACGAGAGTTTATCGAAAAAAGTCGGCCGGGTACGAGGTATTCCTTGCCACTTCATCTCTCACTACCCCCAAGTCGATCGAAACTCCCTCAACACTGAGCTCCCGGCGGCGAGCATGCGCAGCCCGATTCGCGCCAATTTACCCCTTTTTCTTCCCAAATTAGGAATACGATCAAAAATAAAAAAAAAGTTTTAAAAAAATTCTGTAAAGTTACATAACTTTAGCATGGTAGAAAGAAGTTTGTTACATCAATATTACGTAAGCTCATTGTTCGTGATGTTAATTTTATACCAAAGTTACGCCTTTGTTATATTATTGTATTATAGCTGTTACATAATGGTTACGTACTGGTTATGTTAATTTTACATTACTATTGTAAAACCAAATAAAGCATAAGATCAAAAATACATAGCATTCGAAAACAGTTATTTTTAAGCAAGAAAGTTATATCTTTGTGAAGTTACATAACTTAATGTTATACAGAATTTGTCTCAAAGTTATTTTATTTTTATATAACGTCAATTTTTAATAAAAAAATGAAGTTATGAAAAATCACTGATACAGCTTGAAGGAGTGTCGAGGGCCTAAGCGCGAACTCCTATCATTTCCGGGATTAAGCCTAAGCGCGCACCTGCGGATATTCTTAACAAGTTTTTCTTATTTAATCAAAAAATTAGATTTCTCATCAAAAGCACACTTATTATTATTTAAAATTTAATGGGTTTTGATAATCAGCTCTGGATAGCAATCAGAAATAGAATTTTCAATTCGATACAAAACTAAAAACTTATTCCCGAGATTTGGGTATGCTGAATGCTAATAACAAAAAATTTCATTAAAAATTATTTTTTCCTGATAAAATCAAAGTTGAAGATCGTGATACCTGTGAAATAACAGAATGGCATACATATTTTTGCTAAAAATGCTCAAAAATAATACATTGTATATTATTTTTTTGTGATTAAATAATAATTTCAAAAAATATCAATAAACTTAAATGTTATTTAAAATTGTAAATGATAATAAAATTATATTTCAAAACAATCCTTTTCACCACAATAGGCAATTTACGAGGGTAGTTCAATAAGTCCTTAGAATGAACTATAAAAACAATTTTTTTTGGGTAAATTTTTTTTTATTTTTCAACATAATCTTCTTGGAGCTCTATACACTTGGTCAATCGCTTTTCAAGTTTTTTTAATCC